>NC_041380.1:522778453-522836457 GCF_002162155.2 Triticum dicoccoides | reverse complement strand
CTGGCAAGCTACGCGAGGGGAAGGGTGTTGGGCAAGGCTGCGCAAGGTGTGGGAAGGAAGGAGCTGAGCAGCCGAATCAGCCGGCCTACGCAGCTTGCATCTGACAACTAGTGCATGGCCCACCAAAAATTGGACCGGCTGAACGGCACCTAGCACTGCCCTTTATTTATTCCATGGTTATAAACACTTGATTATAGTTCGGTTTTGCAAGAAGATATGTTAAATCTAATTATAATGGAAAAAATTACATTTAACAAAAGAACTGATTTACAATACACAAATAAGCATGCGCGGCGCGTCAAGACGCCAAGAAGAAAAAAGCACCACAATCGTCGGTCAATAAAAGAACAATAAGAGACCAGCCGCGACAATGGCCAGACCTAGCCGCACCACCGCAGACTGATCAATACCAGCCGCCGTGGCCGAGCTTAATACAGTCTCGTACCGGCACCGGAGTCGCTTCCCCGTCCCTCGGCACCGTTGTACTGTCTGCACTGCCTTCGACTTCACGTTGACTTGAACCTTCATACCGGCGATGCAATGCCCTGGCACGCTGCATATGAAGTACCGCGTCCCAATGGATGCGAGTGGGACGACATCGTTGCCGGTTAGGAACGTCACGATGGGGCTGGAGCTATTGCACGCGTCGTACCAGTCTTTCTCACCTCCACCAGATTGTGCATGGTGGTGGAGTACTGAAACTACAGCTCATCGCCGATGGTGAACCTGGTTCTCGAAGCCCACATGGTGTAGTTGGTCTGCAGGTCCCATGATCCGGCCGGCGCGCCCACCATGTGACTGGCGCCGAGCACCTTCCCGGGGATGGCCACGGCCACGGTGATCGGGATAAGAACTCTAGCCCCCATGATTAAATGTCGATCGACTAGCTAGCTAACTGAAAAGATCAGAGCTAGAAGTTAGCGCTAGAGAGAAATTTGATAGGATCCAAGGAAGTTGCAAAGAGAATTGGCTGCCCGAAGGAATGTGTTGTAAGATCGTTGATGCCACTGTGTCGAAATATATAGGCGATGGATTGATTCGAGATAGGATCATCAGGTGTAAGCGCGTTGAGCAGGTGAGGTATGGTAGGTCTATGATGCACGAATATTAGTACTCCCAGATGAATTTAAAACATGTTGGTGCATGCATGCTTCGCTCACCCATTATACAATGATAATCTAATAATGATGACGATGGGATTCGTAGCCGAGAGTAGACTTGGTCTGGCGGCAAACCCTCAGGCTGCTAGCGATCCGGTGCACAAGCGTGCTAAACATTAATTATTAGAACACAATCTTTGATTAAAGTTATGAGCCTATTCGTGGGCGCGTGCATATTCCTGCCGCACGATAATTGATTTATTAAGATGTATGTCACTGTAAAAATTCAAAAATAAAACGTAATCTTCTTTTCTCAAGAGCACACAAGTTAAGTACCATAGCTTTAATAAGAATTAAGTATCATAGCTTTGTTGTATAGAAGGCAGGATAACAGATACAAGAAGGGCTGTCATAGGCGTTGGTCGACTGATTTGGTCAAGATCGGTCACCATGCACGCCGTTGTAATAAGCCATCAAGGACAGTTGATTTCACGAATCGTTCTCTCAAAACAGGCTTTCGGGCATAAACAAGCAAACCGATACAAAGTGACCCGATACAAGACATTGCAGAGAACATCATAGCTGGTCTAAAGAAAATCGGTAATACTAGCCAAGAACGCTAAAAGCGCACTAAGTGCACCTAAACGCTTCGAACTAGCAGTCAAGAAGAAGCACATGAAACCAACCACCGTGCAAGAGGAAGACCACCTTCACCGGCGACGCCCCAAGAGGGTAACGTCACAAAGCGTCGCCGCCGCCGCATCAGCCGAAGCTAAGAAAGGTTTCACCCTGAGAGTTGGACGGCAAGAAGAGGTCCAAGGCGACGCCCCAAGATGAATACAATACCGGCAGGCCTTGTCGCAGCCGGCGCCGGAGCGCAAAGCTTTCGCTCGACCACAGCTCCTACCACATCAAGGAAACTCTAATGGGGACCCCACCATGACGGAATGTCAGCACCAGATCCAGATCAGGGCAAAGCTTCATCGAAGTCGTCTGCTATGCCAAGATCACCCATCACCGTGCACCTCGCCACCCACATGGCCAAGGTACACCGTCAACACCCGCCACGATGTCGCTCGCCGGAGAGCTAAGCCATGTAGCCCGTGTTGGGGTTAAATCCGGCGGATCTCGGGTATGGGGTCATGAGCTAATGATTTTAGCTTGATGGTAACATGATGAACAAGGGCTTGGCGAGCTGAACTCTTGTAATTTATGTTTCTTGCCGAGCAGATTTGGGGACACAAGATGAAAACAAAATATGGCAACGCTTTCAAAGCTTGGCGAGCTGAAGTCTTGTAATTTCCGTTTCTGCTTTTTTTGGCTAAGTTAGTTAGGCTTTGTTTTCTTCATTTATCTTCTTTTTAGGCTCATCTCAAACTAGTGTATACATACACTGCCCAATAATATAAAATGTTGCAGTGGGTGTTTACCCCACTGGTTCGCCTTAAAAATCATGTTACTTAACTAGCCGAATTTAGCTTTGCATGAACTTCTGTTGTATGTAATGGTGAAGGAAATATGCCCTAGAGGCAATAATAAAGTTGTTATTTATATTTCCTTATATCATGATAAATGTTTATTATTCATGCTAGAATTGTATTAACCGGAAACTTAGTACATGTGTGAATACATGGACAAATAGAGTATCCCTAGTAGGCCTCTACTTAACTAGCTCATTAATCAAAGATGGTTAAGTTTCCTAGCCATAGACATGTGTTGTCATTTGATGAACGGGATCACATCATTAGAGAATGATGTGATGGACAAGACCCATCTGTTAGCTTAGCATAATGATCGTTTAGTTTTTCTGCTATTGCTTTCTTCATAACTTATACATGTTCCTCTGACTATGAGATTATGCAACTCCCGAATACCGGAGGAACACCTTGTGTGCTATCAAACGTCACAACGTAACTGGGTGATTATAAAGATGCTCTACGGGTGTCTCCAATGGTGTTTGTTGAGTTGCCATAGATCGAGATTAGGATTTTTCACTCCGTGTATCGGAGAGGTATCTCTGGGCCCTCTCGGTAATGCACATCACTATGAGCCTTGTAAGCAATGTGTCTAATGAGTTAGCCACGGGATGATGCATTACGGAACGAGTAAAGAGACTTGCCGGTAACGAGATTGAACTAGGTTGATACCGACGATCGAATCTCGGGCAAGTAACATACCTTGACAAAGGGAACAACGTATGTTGTTATGCGGTTTGACCGATAAAGATCTTCGTAGAATATGTAGGAGCCAATATGAGCATCCAGGTTCCGCTATTGGTTATTGACCGGAGATGTGTCTCGGTCTTGTCTACATAGTTCTCAAACCCGTAGGGTCCGCGCGCTTAACGTTCGATGACGATTTGTATTATGAGTTATGTGATTTGATGTACCGAAGTTTGTTCGGAGTCCCGAATGAGATCACAGACATGACGAGGAGTCTTAAAATGGTCGAGACATAAAGATTGATATATTGAACCATGTTATTCAGACACCGGAAGTGTTCTGGATAGTTTCAGGTAAAAACAGAGTGCCGGAGGGGTTACCGAAACCCCCCGGGGGAACTAATGGGACACCATGGACCTTATTGGAGAGAGAGGAAGGCCGCCAGGGCAGGCGGTGCCCCCTCCACCCCCCTCCCCTTAGCAGTCCGAATTGGACAAGGGAAGGGGAGGCGGCGCCCCCTTTCCTACTCCCTCTCCCTCTCCTTCCTTCCCCCTCTCTCCCTTTTGGTGGAATCCTACTAGGACTAGGAGTCCCAGTAGGACTCCCCTCTTGGGCGCGCCCTAGGGGCCGGCCAGCCCTCCCCTCCTCCCTCCTTTATATACGTGGGGAGGGGGCACCCTAGAACACATAAGTTGATATTTTAGCCGTGTGCGGTGCCCCCCTCCATAGTTACACACCTCGGTCATATCGTTGTAGTGCTTACGTGAAGCCCTGCGTCGGTAACTACATCATCACCGTCACTATGCCGTCGTGCTGACAAAACTCTCCCTCGGCCTCAGCTAGATCAAGAGATCGAGGGACGTCATCGAGCTGAACGTGTGTTGATCGTGGAGGTGCCGTGCGTTCGGTACTTGGATTGGTTGGATCACGGAGACGTTCAACTACATCAACCGCGTTATTAAACGCTTCTGCTTTTGGTCTACGAGGGTATGTAGACAAACTATCCCCTCTCGTTGTTATGCATCTCCTAGATAGATCTTGCGTGATCGTAGGAATTTTTTTGAAATACTGCGTTCCCCAACAAATGGATGGATGTAATGTCATTGCACTCAACATATCTTTGATAAATTTATTCCATGGTTACACGCTTGGTTATTATTTGGGTTTTTGCAACAAGATATGTTGAATCCAATTATAATGAATGCAATTACATTTAACAAAGGAATTGAATTTAATACACAAAGGGACCATGCTACAACCTATCAAGGAAAAAAAGGACCACAATCATCGTTCACTCTAAAAGAACAACGTAAGACCGGCCGCAACAACTATCAGACCGAGCCGGGCCATAGTAGACTGATCAACGCCAGCCGCCGCAGCTGAGCTTAATACTGTCTCGGACTGGCAGCGACGTCGATTCCCTGTCCGTTGGCACCGCTGCACAGTCCGCACTTCTTTCGACTTGACATTGACCTCGACCTTCATGCCGGCGTCGTAGTGCCTGGAGACGCCGCAGATGAAATACCGGGTCCCGATGGTAGCAAGCGGAACAACATTGTTACCGGTCGGGAAAGTCTCTATGGGGTTGGAGCCGTTGCAGGAGTCATATCCCATCTTGCTCACCTCCACCACGTTGTGCACGACGGCGGAGTACTGGAACTTGAGCTCATCGCCCTTGATGAACCTAATTCTCGAAACCCACTGGGAGTAGTTGGTCTGAAGGTCCCACGACCCGTCCAACGCGCCCACGGTGTGGCTGGCGCTGAGGGCCGTCCCAAGCATGGTCACGGTCACGGTGATTAGAATAAGAGCTTTGGTCCCCATGGATTAAATATGGATCTACTAGCTAGCTGACTTAGTAGTAACTCGAAATATGTTGGGGGATGGAAGTTTGTGCTAGAGAGAAAATTGGTTATGCTGTGTGATCAACTAATGATCACAAGCTCCAAGGAAGCTAAAGAGAGAAATGGCTGCATGATGATTGGTGTTGTGAGATCATTGATACTAGTGTGTCCGAAAGTACCTTTCTACACCTGAGCTCATATGCTCCTCCTATGAACAGTAAAATAAATAAAATAGAAAAACATTTCAAAAAATCTGAAATTTTTTTGTGGCATACTTTAAGAAATGTTTGTTGTGCATGCAAAATTTTATCACGAAATCACATTGGTGGAGGTCATCGCAAAAAAAACAAAATCAAAACTCCAAAATGCGTTTGAAAGTAACATTTTCAGAGTATCGATTTTGTTTTTTTACCATGCCTTCCACCAATGTCATTTCATGACGAAATTTTGCATGCACAACAAACATTTCTTAAAGTATGCCACAAAAACAATTCAAAAAATTTTAAAATGTTTTTGTATTTTATTTATGTTACTGTTCATAGTAGGAGCATATAAGCTCAGGTGTAGAAACTCCACGTCTGTAGTGTGTCGACATATATAGGCAATGGATGTGTTAAAGGATCATCGGGTGTAAGCACGTTGACGAGGTGACATAGAGTAGGTCGTCAAAAATACATGAAAATGATATCGTACACGTTAGCTCCTGAAACTGATATTATTATATATGCTTGGCTTCATAGCTTTAATAGAACACTAACCATGGAGAAGATGAGATAGGTAGCCGTCAGTAGACCGGGTGTGGGGAGAAAACGATTAGTAACGACATTGTCAAAAGACCATGTCCAAACATTTAGTTAGGAAATCATCAGTAGCCATCAGTAGACCTTGTCCTCGATCGATCCGGATGCCCGCACGAGCGTACTGAACATAAATTAATCCAACATATTCTCTAATTAAACATTGCGAACGTGTTGGTGCGCACATGTACTACATTGGTACGTCAAATAATTATATAATTAATAAAGGTTCTTCTAAAATAATAATTAAGATGTATGCCACTGTCAAAATTTACGGAAATTCACTGTTGATAATTGTGTTGACCAGATTCAAAAGTTGCATAATCGGCAGGGTAAGGGTGCATCGCCGTTATTTTTTTTCCGAAAAGGAGGTTATCCCCCGGCCTCTGCATCGAAGTGATGCATGCGGCCATCTTAATAATAAGCAAAAAGTTCAACTACGTTTCCAAGTCTTGAATAACAAAAAGGCTCACAAAGAGCAAAAGCATGAAAACGAGATAGCCACAATCAGCGGAAATAAGATAGATAGAAAACTAAACACCTATCTTATTATATGACCGCCATCCAAACGGTTGAAGATAGCCCGTGCTATCATCTCCCAACGGATAGACCCGATAACCATACGCTCCCTGGCATCCGTCGGAGTGAGTAGCGACCACATACAGATGAGTGTAATGGCCTGAAAAATAACCTGTAAGAAATGAATATGTGTTGTTCTGTTAAAAACCAAATCATTTCTGTAGTTCCATATAGCCCATAATAAAGCACATACTCCTACACGGATATGTTTCTCGGTTTCTGACTCAACTCCATCCAGCCACGTCCCGAATAACGTGTGGATGGTATTGAGAGGAGTAATGTTAAATGCCTTGTGAATAGACCGCCATAAAATTTTCGCCATTGGGCAATCAAGAAAGAGGTGTTTGACAGACTCATCATGTTCGCAAAAACTACATCTTCGCGATCATGTCCAGTTACGTTTTGCCAAATTGTGCTTAGTTAGAATAACTTGCTTGTGAACAAACCACATAAACACTTTAATTTTTAAGAGCATTTTGACTTTCCAAATGTGCATAGAACGGGGGATAGTGCCAGAATTGATAGTATCCAAATACATGGATTTCATTGAAAACACTCCATTCTGAGTTTGTTTCCAGTGCAACTTGTGTGGCTATTGAGAGAGGTGAACATCCATAAATCTTCTCATAAGATGGAGCCAGGCTTCCCAACGGTTTCCCGCTAACGTCCTCTTGAATTGAATATTTAGAGGGTTGGACTGTAATACTGTTGCAACATAAGCATCTCTACGCTAAACAATATTATAGAGAGAAGGATGTTGGAGAGCTAGAGGTGTCTCGCCTAACCACGTATCATCCCAGAATCTCGTAGAAGTACCATTACCAACAGTGAATTTTGTCCTTTGGAAGAAGGTTGATTTCACTCTCATCAGTCCTTTCCAAAACAGCGAATCGGTCGGTCTGACCATCACCTGAGATAAGGTTCTAGACTGGAGGTACTTATTACGTAGGATCTGGGCCCATGTGGCATCGGTCTCTCCAGATAGCTTGTACAGCCACTTGCTGAGAAGACATTTGTTCTTCACCTCTAAATTTTCAATGCAAAGACCACATTGGTCTTTTGGCCTACAGATAATATCCCATTTAGTAAGTCTGTGTTTTTGTTTTAACTCATCACTCTGCCAGGAAAAACATGATCTATAGAAGTCCAATCTTTTCTGAACCCCCACTGGTACTTCGAAGAAGGGGTATATAGCTAAAATCATATTTGGCAAAGAGGATTTATTGTTGGTCCTAGTTTTTGGTAGTGAAAGGTAATTCCACTAATAATGAGTTGTCATATATGTACTATACATTTGGGCTAAACCACAACACTGTGGATCGGAAGGAGAATTTTTTATCACCACCATTTCTCCTCGAGATGCTCTTGTTTTTTTAGTATGAGTTCCCCTGTTTCATTTTATACAATAAAATCACAACATTTTGCAGTGCGCCCAAATATCAAGGGGTAATCTGTGCGGTCCTGAGTGAGGAATTATACCTTGGGCACATTGGCTTCAACTTGGTACTTACGTCCAAACACTACCACTAAGTACACCTTAAGTATTTATACTAATATTATCCTTTTTGTTACTCATCTCTTAGCCCTTTTCTGTAATATGATAACGCAAAAGTAAATGCCCTTTATAGCTGCTAAGATAAAATCATAAATCTGCCATCTTAAAAGAAAAACGACAGAGGAAAGTTACGCTCGCCAAAGAGAAAAGCTACAACGGGACACCGCAATGCTGCATCCGGCCATGGCTTTTGCTGGAACTAGTCAGTGAGGAAACTAGAACCAGCTGTGGTGCATCCCAGGAACCCGATGGCAATAGATGCTGCATCCAGTCTTTTTTTTATGGAATTGACATGTGTTGGAATAGGGCAGGAGAAAAGCTGCAAAACCTCAGCGACCATGCAACCATGGTTCCCACGAGCTACGACGGTGCTGAATGGCGGCATGCTTCTAGCAGCGTGGTGAGGTGCTGGGACCCATTGGCATAAAAGTTGCAAGCAGTCATCAGAGAAGCTACGACGGTGGTGACCGCGAGCTGCGAATTTTTTCTGGAACCGACGAGCCACAGGCGAAGTGCTTTTGTTGGAACCGGCTTGCACATTTGCTGGAACCAGAGACTGTAGATGTTGGAATCAGCGATGGTGAGCACCGGTTTGCCGGCAAGATGTTAGAACCGGCGCATGCAAATGTTGGAACCAAAGAGAGTTTTTGCTGGAACTAGTGCGAGTGTAAATTGCGAGCATTAGTGCGGCGGAAGCTATTGATACTGCATCTCACCGGCGTGGCGTGGTGCTAGGTACCGGGGCGACTGGAGGTGCGATGCTACCCGGGGGGCCACAGGAAAGTTGCACGAGGGGAAGGGTGTTGGGCGAGGCTGCGCGAGGTGTGGGGAGGGAGGAGCTGAGCAGCCAAATCAGACGGCCTATGCAGCTTGCATCTGACGGCTAGTGCGCAGCCAACCGAAATTTGGGCCGGCCGACCGGCACCAAGCACTGTCCTTTATTTATTCCATGATTATAGTTTGGTTTTGCAAGAAGATAAGTGAAATCGAATTATAATGAAAGAAATTTCATTTAACAAAAGAAATGATTTATAATACACAAATAAGCATGTGCTATGCGTCAAGAAGAAAAAAGCACCCCAATTGTCGGTCACTAAAATAACAACACGACACCAGCCGTGACAACAGCCAGACCTAGCCACGCCACCGTAGACTGATCAATGCCAGCCATCGTGGCCGAGCTTAATACAGTCTCGGACCGGCACCGGAGCCGCTTCCCCGTCCCTCGGCACCGTTGTACTGGACGCAATGCCTTCGACTTCACGTTGACTTGAACCTTCATACCGATGATGCAATACCCTGGGACGCCATAGATGAAGTACCATGTCCCAATGGTTGCAAGTGGGATGACATCGTTGCCAGTCAAGAACGTCGCGATGGGGCTGAAGCTGTTGCAGGCGTAGTACCCAGCCTTTCTTACCTCCACCACATTGTGCACGGTGGTGGGGTACTGAAACTGGAGCTCATCCTTGATGGTAAACCTAGTTCTCGAAGGAGGTAATAGCATCTCAGGTACCCTAACTTGCACGAAATGTGATGATTTAGTCCCAAACATGTAAAATGTAACCCTATCATACCCCAACTTGCACTGCATGTGACGTTTTAGTCCCAGACCAATCACAGCTCCACAATTTGCAGCCAGGTGGCTGGCCCGGTCAGCGCACACACTTTTGCAGAACCCCCCCTGTCGTTTTCTTTAATCAACCTCAGCTACAACCATTTCGTCTGCGGGATCCCGCCGGAGTTCGGCGGCATTCCCGTGGCTGTCAGCCTTGACCTCCGGGGGAACGACCTCGCCGGCGTGATCCCGCAGGTGGGCTCGCTCGTCAACCAGGCCCACCGCCTTCGACGACAACCCGAGGCTCTGCGGGTTTCCGCTCAAGAGATCGAGTGCGCCGGAGAGAGGGAAGAATCCCGCAGACGAACCGTGGAATGAACCCTGGTGCAGCGGCGCAGGTTGGAAGGCCGCCGAAGCGTCGGTCGTCGCCCACGGTGCCGATTCTGGCCGTCATTGTGGTGGCGGCCATCGTTGCCGGGCTAGTGCTGCAGTGGCAGTGCCGGAGGACTGCTCGTCGGCCGCTTCCGAGGACTGGTTCCGGCAGGCGCGCCTCGCCGCCGTCAAATGGATCCTTGAAGTGAGCACTCACTCAGCTCCTCGCTCTCACGATTATTGGTGCGAGCATCGATCGATCGGTCACTGACGCCTTTGGAACCGGCATCTGATTTGCATTTGCAGACACGGGGCTGCTTCGGGTTCGGCCACCGCACGGCGTACCTGGCCATCGCCTACTTCGACCGCTTCTTCCTCCGGCGACGTGTCGATGTAATCAATCACCGCACCGCCGCCGTAAAACAAATTTAGCCTCTCTGCTTCTTAGGAACGGGAGGATGATGTGGTTGTGTGCGTGCAGAGGGCGGCCATGCCGTGGGCGGCGCGCCTCCTGTCCGTGGCCTGCGTCTCCGTGGCGGCCAAGATGGAGGAGTACTGCGCGCCGGCGCTGTCGGAGCTCGACGCCGGCGGCGGCTACGAGTTCTGCTCCGCCTCCGTCCGCCGGATGGAGCTGCTCGTGCTGTCCACGCTCGGTTGGCGCATGGCCGCCGTTACGCCGTTCGACTACCTCCCTTGCTTCTCCTCCCGGCTCGACCGGCACGACGGCCGCGGCGGCGGCGGGCATGACCCCGCCCGCGTCGCCCTCAAGTCCATCGGCTCCATCTTTGCCACAGCCGAAGGTTCATCTTCGTCCTGCACACCTTCTGAAAAGAAATCTTGCGAACTTTCTTGCATTTTGTCTGATTGATTTGCGCTGTGTTCATGCAACCGGCAGTGTGCTGGATTACAGGCCATCTACTGTGGCTGCAGCTGCAATCTTGACTGCATCCTATGAAGCTCTACTGACCAAAGAAGCACTGGAGTCCAAGATGGACAATCTATCTCCATCATGCCCCATTGAGAAGGTTTCTTGCACAAACTAAATAAATAACTCATTTGCATCACTTTGATCATAGTAATGTTTCATTTGGATGATGAAATGAGCATTGGGTTTGAACAACCTTTGTCTGTTACATTGATCAGGAGCATGTACATGCCTGCTACAGCATGATGGTTGGCGACTTGAAAAGCAGAATGAGCCATGGCAAGAGATCATTGCCATGTCCAGACTCCAATGAAGTTGCCACCAGTACATATGATTCTGTTCTTGTTGATGATGTTGCCGACACCGCCGCCTTCATCGCAGCTGTGTCGGAGATGAACAAGCAGATCAGACTGGCAGCTGGATGGCGGCATCGTGTACAGGGTCGTCCCCGGCCGCGGCACCGACGTAGCCGCCGCCGTCTCAGTGAGCCCAACGACGGCGATGGCACTGAGTCCGGGTGGCGCCGGCGCCGTGCCTTTGAGGCCGAGGCTGCACCCATTGCCTATGTTGCCACTACCGAGCACGGAGACGCGGCCACAGCCTTGCATCCGCAGAAGAGATGGTAGCGTCCAGCGGGATTCCTCGTCGTATTCCGTGGCTGGTGTTCATCACTTGGTGGAGGCTCGGGACAGAGTAGCGCCGCCCGCTGCAGCTCGACGGGTGGCACAACAATGAACGAGAGAGAACACTGATGAGGCCATGGAGTGGAGGCGCTCGAATGCGCAGCTCGGCAACATCGTCGGTGCGTAGAAAACCAGTCTCAGCGACGCGACATCGTCGCCGGTGGAACTGAGAAAATACTGATAGCGGCCATGCGGCTTCTACTTGACGACTCGGTGCGATGGCCGCGGCCGTGTGGCCTCCCTCGGCGACTCCAAAACTCGGCGTGAAGACGGCGACGGCGGCTTCCAGTCGACAACTCGGCGTGTGCGCTCGGCGGTGGCCACTTCCCTCGACGACTTGGCACGCATGGACGGCGGCGGCCGCTTCCCTCGGCGACTTGGCACGCATGGACGGTGGCGGTTTCAACTTGCCGACTCAGCTCGCTTCCGCTGCTGCTTTCGTTCGTCGAGTCGGCGAATATCAGTTGCGATGAGTATCCGTATAATCGTGTTTTCATAAAAACATGTATTAGTAGTTTTTCATAAAACGCATATTCCTGGCTTTGTGGAAACTGAATCTTGCTAATTCACGTTTTTACTGCGGGGCCCAAACATGGTTAAGTCTGTTACACGGTTATATAGGTTCACGGAAAACTAGTTCTGCGAAAACTACTTATCCAAACAAGGCCCTAGTGTTGCACGGATACAACACTAGCCTAGTTTATGACTCAGACTTTGACACGACTTGGACTACAACACTAGCCTAATTTATGACTCAGACTTTGACACGACTTGGACTAGTACTCGTACATGTACTAGCTACTAGGTAACGGCTAGCAGCCGGACTCATGCACGTAGCACTAATTGCATGTGGACTAGCTTTGCATCTAACTCAAACTCAAGATTATACTAACAGGCCCGACGGCTTCGCCAACTCCATTACCGTTGTAGGTGAGGCTGTCCATCGTTCACGGCGCGGCGAGGGGACTGGCATACCTGCACGAGTGCAGCTCTCGCCGGTACGTGCATGGCTGCATCAAGTCATCCAAGATCCTGCTCGACGACGAGCTTCGTCCGCACGTCTCCGGCTTCGGCCTGACCCGCCTCGTTGCCGGCGCGCACAAGACGGCGCAGTCAAGGAAGCTCGGCAGCAGCGTGGCGTGCGCGCTCCGCAGCGGCGCCCTGTCGGCGCTGTCGTACCTGGCGCCGGAGCTGTGCACGCCGGGGGGCACGGCCGCGGCGGTGACGCAGAAAACCGGGAAAAAGCCTTGGCTGATGGCTTTCTTGGGGTAACTTGCACTGGCTGCACAAAAGTACGGGTTAATTAGAGGAAAAGGCAGGGTTTTTTTGCAAAAGTGTATGTGCTGACCGGACCAGCCACCTGGCTACCAATTGTCGTCCTCTGATTGGCCTGGGACTAAAACATCACATGAGGTGTAAGTTAGGGTATAATGGGATTGAGTTTTGCAAGTTTAGGACTAAAATATCACATCTTATGCAAGTTAGGGTACCTGGGGTGCTATTACCTCTTTTAATTCAGAGAGGCACTGCAGGAGCCACATGGTTGACCAGTGTCCCGCCCGGGAACAGGGACGTGATATCTCATGTGGACGTTCAGTTTCTTTTTCCATCTCCCTCTTTAAATGGAGTGGAATGGAACAGGGCAAGGGCAAGGGCAAGGGCATGCGGCAGACAAAGCTCCTGGATCGTTTCGTTTGTCCGGGGCAGCATGCATGGGCACGTTCAACAGAGCTCCGGGGTCCTCCTCCTGACTCCTCTGCTCTCTTCCTTCCAGCCAATCATGATATATGCTACTGCCAATAATAAGCTGGGCTCCTCCTGTCTACTACTAGCATCGAACCTTGGGCGAGCACTAGTGAATTGCTCCTCCATGGCAATGGCATTTTCTTTAGCTTCGAATTTGTGGCCGGAGAAGAAGAGTGCTGCTGGAAACGGGCGAGGCGGCACCACCCAAAACAAGGCCAGGGAGATTCCCTGTCATATATAACTTCCACGAGAACATGGAGAAACTCAGATACTCGCCCACACTGTGCTTGATTTCTCTCCCACGTCTTCCCAGCAGATCCTGAAATCAGCACTAGAAGCAGAGTCCAGTGTCAGGCTGTTTTCAGCTACTACGTACTCCATGGAACGCCAACCACAGGGGCAAGGCAAGACATTCTGGATTTTGAGGAGCCGGTGGGCTCGTGGCTCAGCCTTGTTACACAAACTGTATTCAAGCTAACAGTAATGCATTTGAGAAGTATTATATATGAGCCCTCTTTCTTAGGGCAGATCACACTGGCTAAATAGCCTAAATCACTTCCGTTAATGAAAAAGAACCCCTGAACATTCCCGAATGGTTCCCACTTAAATTCTATGAGTCGAAATCTTCAACGCAATTTGATCTGCATCTCTTCCTCAACAAGCTCAAATATTTCGTCAATTCTGAAAATAAAATCAAGAGATCAATACTATCACACTATCAACAAAACTAGTACTCCCTCCGTTCCAAATTACTCGTCGTGGTTTTAGTTCAATTTGAACTAAAACCACGACGAGTAATTTGGAACGGAGGGAGTATATGATACAGCTTAATTTCGAAATTCAGGTATCCTTATACTAGTTTGTAAAATCCAAAGCTAAAGCAGATGGAGCAATTACCTACTCGTCTTGATGTTCACATTAGCAAGCCAAGAGGTTAAATAAACCTGTAAAATAATAATTGAAAAGACACAACCCTTGTTAGAAAGCATGCTGCAATGAGCACAACACATTTGATCTAATCCAAAGATGGTGCTCTCATCCTTTATTTACAATGAGCCAACACAATGCTATGTCTACCAAACAAACAATTAAAAGATCTAAACATCAGGACAGAGACAGTTGATTTCTAAGGGAATAAATGCAAAGCTATTGCAAAAATTGGATCAACACCTGTAAAACCTCATGGGATGGGGTATGTCCAGGTCGCTGTGCCTGTAAGACATCAGCCTTCCAATTCTCAGGTAGTGGGAAGCTGTCTCCAGACCCCAGGCCAATCCTCTGAAATTCATTGAATTCCCCGTCATATAACTCATCTGACCATTCTAATGAAGGATCTGCACCTTCTTTTAAGTTAATTGACAGGAGGTCCAAGACAATCAGTCTCTACATTAAAAATGATTTCCACTGTCAGGATTTTTCCAAAAGTTCAGGAGAAACAGGGATGTAAAAAAATGCGATTTCTAAGTGCACAAGCTAAAACATAGCAGAATTGTGTGATGGCATACCTTCAATCGTAGCTCTGAAACAAACATCTCAACAAGCTCTTTGGCGAGGTTTTCTGAGATCAAGTCATGAATAACAACAAATCAATATATTAGCCGTATCTTGCTGGATCAGAAAGATCTGATCTTGAGTAGCTATTTTAGAAAGAAATTACAGACAAATCACTTTGGATATAAGAAACCAGATATTTATTCAGTCAACTTGATCTAATGTGGCAGTGCTACACTGAATAACTTGCAAATTATTTACTAACTATATAAAATTCACTTGATTTTCTGACTAAGTTGGAGCTATTTCCCAAACTACACAAAATTGATTCCAAGAATGCATTTCTGTCATGCCAAACACAAATGAAAAGAAAGTTCATCTGTCTATCCGAATCCTAGTACGTCTTTCAGAATAAAAATTTCTGAATCTCTTAAAAGCAAGTAATGTCACGTGGGAAGGGGAAATAAAGATTACGGAACTTAATCCAGTTTTGCATAAAAAAATGCGAGTAACCCACCAAATTCTAACATGGAGATCCATCTGTATACTGGAGCTCCTCCACCATCCCCTAAATCATTCAAATCATCCTGCCGATCAGTAAATCGGACTAGTGGGCTACCAGAAGATACTTTGGAGAAACACCGCATGGCATGAGAAGCTTTAACCAAGTCGGACATGGCACAGACCTATTACCAAGAAATAGGAAGAGCACCAAAAGTCAAACAACCATTAATGGCTTACAGGGTCCCGGCTAAAATGACATGAACAAGCATGGGCTTTGTATGAAGCATTACCATCTCCTTGTAGGCTGATAGAAGCATCTCGCGGCATTGCACCTGAACCAAGCAAGGGACATGAAAATGAGGGGATGAACAAGAAAATTAAACCATGCTGCTGAGGAGGATTGGCTGAGTTCCTGGCGACAGCGTAGCTACCTCCTTGTGGGTCAATTTGGCGCTCGCCCTGTCGCGGATCCTGGGCATGCCCTTGAGCACCCCCAAATCCATCCCTGGCATGTAACTGACAAAATGACAAGCACAAGGCGCAGTCAGTAACTAGTTAATAAAATCTCAAAAACTCAAGCGTCGCCGAAACACAGAGCCAGAGAGGGGGCGACCTGCGGGAGAGGTAGGCGTTGACGAGCGTGGCGGCATGGGAGCGGCCGCTGGCGGCGGCGGCCAGCCACCGGGTCTTGGCGGCAAGCAGGCGCGACCACTGGTTGCGCAGGTTGCGCTGCGCCGCTGGGCGCCACTGGCGCAGAGATAAGGGAGATGGGGTTGGGGATGGGGAAGAGGGGTCGGCAGGGCGGCGAACAGGGGTGGCTGCACAGTCCTCCATTGTTTTGCCCAATGGAGTAAAGGACTTCTCAGGTCCTAAACTATTCTGAGGCAGTGGCTGAGCTAGAAACAAATAATCCAGTGGGCCACCTACAAAAAAACCGACATAACACAGTAATAAGAAATTGACCAGAAGAGCAATATGAATAGCTTAATCAAGTCTCACAACATTAGAGTTAACTAAAAATGTTTGAAATTTCCAAATATTACAACACAACTAGGGCTGGACAGAAAGCTCAGGGCTCAAAGATACAACAAGCCAGGCCCAAGCCTCCGGCCAAGCTCGTGAAGCACGCAAGCTGGTCAAGGCTCGGTGCAAGAAACATATGACATGACCTTTGCTAAAGAACTAGCAATACATTACCATATACTACAAGATAATATAGGCATGCACTGATCAACAATTCACAAATCGAAAGAAGAAAGTCCAGCAAGGTCCAACATCAACGATACCATTCACATATGCATTTGGTCCATCAAATTGTCTCAAGTCTCTCTCAACAAGGACGATTCAGAAGGACCATTACTGTATTGTCTTCTCCTAATTCTCATTCTTTGTATTATCTTTCCACCCATTTCTTGTATCGGGTCAGTAAATCTCAATGAATGTGATTTACTCTGCATCTCAGTTTTTGCAGGTCAAAATCAAACCTGTGTGCTAGCCAATAATCAAATTTTGCTATCCTACTAAATTAATCACATAAGTCAAGTCTCGTACATTGTCACATAAACAATAAAGGGGCCCTAACGAGCAGGGTGGTCCAACTTTTTCTTTTGACAACGAATATGACATGCCAACGTTCTAATTAATTTACCAATAGCAGATAGAAATAGATCAATATGGTCTTACAGACATACTCCCTCCGTCCGGAAATACTTGTCATAGAAATGGATGTATCTAGACATATTTTAGTTCTGGATACATTTACTTTTATCCATTTGTGGACAAGTAATTCCGGACGGAGGGAGTACTAAAATTCTCAATTGCGTAAGAGAAGCCTACATAATACATACCTTGAGAAGTTCAAGAAAGACTGTGTGGCATTGTTAATTTGTAAAGAGTGGCATTGTTAGAGTAACATGTTAGAGTGGCAAACAATCAGACAAGTCATTAATTTGTCACTAATCAGGTGTTCATGTATTGGGTAGCAAAATTATGTGTATGTATTCACAGGACTGTGTGTGCATGTACTGGATAGCAAGTCCTGTTGTTCAGTTAACGCAACAATAGACTTGACTCTTCCACCTGATTAATGCAATAGACAGCAAAGAACAACAACAACAAAGCCTTTAGTCCCAAACAAGTTGGGGTAGGCTAGAGGTGAAACCCATAAGATCTCGCAACCAACTCATGGCTCTGGCACATGGATAGCAAGCTTCCACGCACCCCTGTCCATAGCTAGCTCTTTGTCGATACTCCAATCCTTCAGGTCTCTCTTAACGGACTCCTCCCATGTCAAAATCGGTCGACCCCGCCCTCTCTTGACATTCTCCGCACGCTTTAGCCGTCCGCTATGCACTGGAGCTTCTGGAGGCCTGCGCTGAATATGCCCAAACCATCTCAAACGATGTTGGACAAGCTTCTCCTCAATTGGTGCTACCCCAACTCTATCTCGTATATCATCATTCCGGACTCGATCCTTCCTCGTGTGGCCACACATCCATCTCAACATACGCATCTCCGCCACACCTAACTGTTGAACATGTCGCCTTTTAGTCGGCCAACACTCCGCGCCATACAACATTGCGGGTCGAACCGCCGTCCTGTAGAACTTGCCTTTTAGCTTTTGTGGCACTCTCTTGTCACAGAGAATGCCAGAAGCTTGGCGCCACTTCATCCATCCGGCTTTGATTCGATGATTCACATCTTCATCAATACCCCCATCCTCCTGCAACATTGACCCCAAATACCGAAAGGTGTCCTTCCGAGGTACCACCTGGCCATCAAGGCTAACCTCCTCCTCCTCACAGCTAGTAGTACTAAAACCGCACATCATGTACTCGGTTTTAGTTCTACTAAGCCTAAACCCTTTCGATTCCAAGGTTTGTCTCCATAACTCTAACTTCCTATTTACCCCCGTCCGACTATCGTCAACTAGCACCACATCATCCGCAAAGAGCAAACCCTAAATCAGAAATTGGGGAATGGGCAGTGCCACAGTGGACAACTTACCTTCAGTCCTCAAATCGAGCTCAAGGCTTACTGCCGGCCGAGTGCCGGAATCGGTGGAGGGCGGACTGGGCGGTTGCAGGGGCGCTAGGGAAGCGCAGTAGCGCCGAGCGCTGGGCGGGCGGGGCGGGCAGGGGCGGCTCCTGGGCGTCTAGCGATGACGAGGCAGACAGCGACGGCTGACGGCGTCCGGCGAGACAGCCAGCGAGATCGGGAGCCGAGCCGCCAAGGTCGGGGACGCACAGGGGCTCGGCGCGTCTGTCCCAGTGTCCCCTAGGTGCATTTTCCCCCCTTGAGAACAGGTTTTTTTTTGAGACAATCTTGAGAATCAGGTGCATTGTTTGTTGGGCTAGACGGGTCGGGACGAGTTTTGTTGGGCTTTTCTTTCTTAGTCTCATCTGTAATTTCCTGTCGTATATGGCTGGTCTAAAATCCCACAGCCCACCCTGTCGACCTTGCAGATCCACTTGCAAATGTGTCACTACGGTTGAAGCTTTAGCCTGCCGAGAGGCCATGGCCCTGCCATCTGACCTGTTACAAACAAGCACCATTGTTGCATCAAACTGTAAAGGTGTCGGGTCAAACATAAAGGATGGGACGGGCAAAAAACATGGTCATATCATCCGGGAGATAAAGATTATGGCATAGGAATTCCAAGAATGCTCTTTCCTTTTTGAAGGAAGAGCATCGAATTTGGAGGCACATAGCATCACCATGGATTTCGAGTCGAACGACTAGTCGTCAACTAGTCGATGAGTCATTACATGAAGGTCGACTCAACCTGTCGACTCGAATCATTGGATGAGTTGAACGACTCGGTCGACTAGTCTCGACTAGTCGCGGTTTGTGAGTCGAGCGACTCGATCGATCTGTCATGTAAGAGGAGACTGGTAGAGGAATTGGAGCAGGGAAGGAAGGGCGGTTCTAGGGAAGGAGGGGGGAGGCAGAGAGGGAGGGGCGGAGGCAGAGAAGCCATGAAGGAGGAGCTGCAGCAAGGCCATTGCGGCTGTTGATTTGTGCCTGGAGGCTGGACCTGGAAGGGAGCAGGTGAGAGAAAGAGGTAAAAGAGAGTAGATGGACGGTGAAGATTAGAGCATATAGATGGTTGAAAGAACATGCGGTGCCCCCATGTTTGGTTTTGGTAATTGATGACAATCTCTATGGACTAATGGTTGCCTTGAGTTATATTTGAAGGTTTTTGTCCATAGGCTTTTCTTGGAGTACATGTGTTGGTTTCAAGGAGAGTTTGTGTCGACCAAGGTGCTATTCAAGGAATTACCTAAAGATTGGTCTTGTGAGAGGTTGATCAAGACTAAGTCAAAGAGTGAATCAAGTTGACCAACCCACAAAGCATAGAAGATGTACCAAGAGGGATCAAGTGATCCCATGGTATGGTAAGGGATCAAGTGATCCCATGGTATGGTAAGCATTGTCAATTACGCTTCGTGTACTAACCCATGGTCTTCGTGAGGGTTCTTTGTGGGGTTAGGTTGCGGTGTGCAAGTTCAAGTGGAGCATCACGAAGAGATCAAATGCTTGAAGCTTGCCGTCCTTTGTGGTGACAATGGACTTGTGAAGATGTGCGGAAGAGTGGCTCACCCATAGTGGAGTATGGGGGAGCAATCAACTAGTCTTCGTCAAGTCAACCCAATCAAGAAAGGTGGTCCAACTTGAGGGAGTCAAGATCGTCTTCATCTAGCTCAAGTGGACCATGTGCAAGGCAAAGGTTTGCCCTTGATAGGTTTTCTATTTTACCGGTCTCATGATGGTAGTTGGGAGACTGGGTTATAGGATCGATTGCCGTACTATCAAGGGGGGCTCTCGATGAGTAGCTTGATCGTATCGTTCGCTGAGAGCTCAAACCATTGCATCCTTGCATCATCTTTCTTGGTTCTTGTTTGGTTCTCTTTGAGAGTCTTAGAGCTTTTGGTCATCTTGATGACAAGCTTGAGTTCATCGAAAACGGAGTTCGCTTGCATACTCTATGATGTTTTCGTTGTTGGAGGTTTTGCCGGTTCTTCTCGGTTGGAGGTTTCACTCCTCTATTTGTTGGCATACCTCCCCTGCCTCTTCTTTCTATAACCAGTCGTTGTTTTGATGCTACTCGTCGTCTTGTTTCCAACAAGCTTGAGTTTGCTCAATTCGGAGCTCGTATGCAAAAGTTATGGCAGTTTTTGTTCTCTTGAGTGTGGTTTTGTCATGGTCCGCGTTGGAAAGGTTTGGGTGGTTTCTTCACATACACGTCTCCTTCTTTTCCCCTCCTTCCTTGGAGCTTCCTCCGTTTTCTTGCCTCCCTTGTGTGGCTGCCGTTGTTGGCTGCGGTAGTACTGCTCCCAGGAAAGCGGTAGTACCGTAGGCATCAGCGGTAGTACCGTGCAGTGGCACAGTAGTACCGCAGGTGCCCACGGTAGTACCGCTCCCCTAGAGCCGCACTACCGCTGCCCACCAGGCTAGTGCCGCCCCTTTGCGGTAGTCGGAGCGGATGTAATTTTTTACATCCGCACCTACCGCGATAGTACCGCTTTCGCCGTGCGGTAGTACCGCCCCTCGGCAGTACTACTGTGTCGGGTTTTTGCTACTTCCGTTTCTTTGCAGAAGTAGGCACGGAAGTTTCCCTTTTCCCCTGGCTGGGACTTTTGCCTCGCGGTAGTACCGCATGGGGGGCGCGGTAGTACCGCGCGTGCGGAAGTTCCGCCCCCAGCTCCTGTGCGTCTGTTTATCGGTTCTGTGCTGGGGTTGCGGCAGTACCGTGGGTCGGTACGGTAGTACCGCACCGCCGTGCGGTAGTACCGCTTGGATGCAAGCAGTAGTACCGCGCGGCCTTGCGGTAGTACCGCTGGCCAGGCGCGATAGTACCGCTGGCCGCGGGCTGGTTGGTGGGTAACGGTTGGATTTTTCCCCACCTATAAAAGGGGTCTTCTTCCCCAATGCTTGTAAGTGCCACGCAGAATCCTCATTTTGATACCATGGCCAACTACCAACAAGAACAGTGCCACCTTTTCCTCCACGGAAACATAGACACTGTCATGAAGACCAGCCCTCTCACGCAACATGGTGCATAAGTCATGGAAGTTTCTTTTAGTTAAACGCAACTGATCATAGCATGTTACTTCTGCCCCATCATACATTCCTTTTAGCAAATACTTCCGATGAATGTTCTTTTCCTCATCGTCACTAAAACTCCCTAAATCCCTTGGTGCCCTCCTCGTACTAAGATATGCTATCCCAAGAAGAAACGATTCAAAGTACAGTTTGGTCAAAACTACCCGTCTCCTCTTTCTTCTTTTGTTCTCCTCGTTTATGTAAGCAACCAAGTCCATGTCAGACATGGTGCAGCTACATTACATTTCACAAATTAGACATTCATGCCTCATTCAATCACACAAGTAAATATACAAAGACATGGTACAACAAGCATTTCAAAAATTATGCTACGGCTAGCTATTAAGGATAAGTCATCAATCAGCCATACGACATAAGCAAGCAAGATACCAATCAGGCATATAAGACAAGCTATCAAAAATTGTTATACTAATTTATGCTACAACAAGATATCAAAATTTCAGCAAGCATTCAGTCATTTAAGACAGGGCACAACAAGCATTCACTATATAGTCAAATACTGATTCTAGTTCTCTTCACCACATGAATGCATGGCCAAACAAAACTTATTTTTTCCTTACTGATAGCAGAAATTATCTCTGAACATACCTTCAGTTGGTCTACATGGATGTGCCAATCCAAGACAAATAACCTGCAGCAGAGTTAATTTAAGACAGATTAGTATCTTACTATGCAAACATATTGGGGAGGAGGGACGAACTGTGATGGGGAAGAGGGGGAGCGGCCATCAGATCTGAATGGGAGGGAGGGGAGGACATGGGATTAGGGTTGAGTAGGAGAGGGAGAAGGGCGGATGGGGGGTGGTAGATGGACGGAGCTACCGCTGGTACTGATGTTATGTAGGCGAACAAAAAATTGAAGTGCTAATTCTTTGAACGAGAAGTATATGTCGAGGACCTTACTACAGAGCCGAAACCAGCATGATAGCAGAGGTAAATAATTACAGGGAACCACAAATTAGTGAGCTACAGGCCCCAGTAGTACCCATACACATGGATGTATTAGTATCGCAGAGAACATGTGCACACAAGAGATCAGATTATTTTTCTAGAAAAGTGCAAGATTGTAGTTATTGGAAGAAGTCGTTTCTACAGGAAAAATATACATGCTCGGCAGTACTGATGTTGTAGAGATATTGAATCAATAATATAAAAGTTTCACTGTTGATGTTGTACGGACAAAGATTAATGGCTGACTGGTGGCCCAGTAGTTAAGATACTGAATCGATACCATTTAAGTGTTAGTGCTGATGTTGTACAGATTAATAACAGAATCCACACATAAATGTATTAAAGGTTCAGAGCAATTCCACATTACTTCAGCACACTCTTGCCAAACGAGACATCTTTCTGAACTTATCTACACCTGAGCTTCTGTACATAGGCTACACAATCAACTTGCCATGTAATATAAACATATAAAGTTCAAGTCAAATTTGATATTATGTAGCTATGTAGCTAAAGAGCAGCTGCAATAGCAAATGTTCAGGATATAAAATGATCCTTCCAACAGGCAGTATATTCCAAGGTACTGATGTTAGGTGGACACTAAAATTTTAAAATACTAATTCTTCGAACAAGAAGTATCATCATGATAGCAGAGGTAAACATTACAGCGGAAACACAAACTAGTGAGCTACAGGCCCAATGAACTACACATACACGGGAATGTATTACTATCTCACAGAGTACACTTGCACGCAAGAGATAATCTTTTTTCTTTTTATAAAAATGCAAGACTGTACTTAATGGAAGGCAAGTCATTTACCCAATGCCAGCAAGTGTTGTGTTACAAAGATTTGAGATTTCTACATACAAAAATGCATGCTCGGCAGTGTGCACAGTGAAAACTGTATGCTGCTACTACATTTAACTATGCGCAGAACTCAACCCATAAATTATTACTTGAGCACTAATTGTTATTTTTATTTGAAAAATATTCTAATATGTTGAGCACAGTCACGCACCCACATCCAGTCATCCACACTAGCTAAGCAATATCAATAATATCAACAAATCCACACAGCAGAAGCACCAACGCAAGAGATGACTGGTACTTGAGCAGCAAGCATGCAGCAGCAACCAATCCATAGAGAGGAAGAGGGAGGGAGCGAGCAGGGGAATAACAACCTGGGGGCGAGAAACTCGCGGTGGAGTGGCTAGGCCGCGAGGTCAGGGAAGGAAATCGCCCAACCTCCATCCGGCCATGGTATTGAGTGCCTCACCTGCGACCAACCAAAGTAGTAGGAAAACACATCAGCCATGGAGATCCATCCATCGATTTAGGGGTGGGATTGGGAACCGGAGAGGCGGTACCGTCCGGGGTTAGCGCCATGGACCACGCGGAAAAGGAAGGGGAGGCCAACCTTGGCGCAGAACAACGCGGAGAAGGAGCCGACCTCTGGCGCTGCTTGGCGGATCCCGAAGCAGCGCCGCAAATCGGGAAGCGCCTCGGCCTGCTCGTTCTGGGGGCCGCCTAGTTTAAGGAGAGAAGGTGAGAGCGGGGGATGGGGGAGAGGTGGGGGCGGTGGCGGTTAGGGAGAGGGGCACCGAGGTTGCCGGTGGTGGCGGCGGACGAGGGAGAGGGAGATGGATAGGATTGAATTGGGGGACGGAGGATGGAGAAGATGGGGGAGCAGCGGTGGTGGAGCCGCTCAACCACCGTTGGGCCATGTGCCTACCGTGCGATCTGAGGGAGTGGACGGTTGTGATACGCGATCCGCGAGAAGGGCGGATTGACCAATCAAGATTCAGCATACGCATCACACCGGATACATGCCACATCAGCATGAGCCATCGGTGACGGTCCGGCTTAGGTCCACATGGTCTGTCCATGACAGTTTCCATGACAGTCTTTCATTGTCCGTCATGATGGGGCATCATTTCAGTGGCCATTCGCATCCTGTTGATCCGTGACGATTTCTGTGACGACCCGGAGGGACCGGCGCTGTATCTGTGATGGTTTTCAAGAACGTCACCACAAATCCGTCATGGCTTAACAGATTTCTTGTAGTGGGAGAGGGACAATCCAAGGGACGGGTCGCCAGCGGCCATCGGACCTGAAAGGGCTGGGGAGATTGGGGAGGGCAGGGGAGATGAAGCACGAGGAGAAGGCCTACTGGAGCAAGGGGAGAAGGAGGAGGAGGAGCGGGAGATGGAGGAGACCTGCCGGATATGGGAAAGGAGGAGGACGGCGGCGGGAGATGAGCACCCACCTGCGTCGCCGCTGTTCTCCCGCGCCGCTTCTCCTGCGGCCTGTCTTCTCTGTTTTCGGGGCAGGAACGGGGAGGGTTGAAGAGGTAAGCGAGCCAGATCGGGTAATTTCAGCCGAAAACAGAGCGGGGAGGCAAGGTATTCGCGCAGGCACTCGCTAGTCTTGGCGCGCTGTGTCCAATATCAGGCTACGATGCCACGACCGAATACCCAGTGCATCCAAACGCTGGCATTCGGGAGTTACAAATGCCAAATCCCAATATTACCTCTCAATCCTTACATCCAAACATAGCATAAGAGTTTTTCTTTCACAATTTGTTTTTCCAAAATATTTCATCTTTTGAATCGCACATCCAAATGCCGAACCGTTTTTAGCGTTTGATTTCTCGTGTCGAGGTCTTCAAAACTAGATCTCATGTTAATAGATTTCAACGTACTTTTTTTAACAAAAAAACAAAAATATAAAACAAATACATAAAACAAAAAACAATTGGTTTGCGCAAAAAAGAACGAATGCAAAAAACGAAAGAAAAAACTAGAGCCAAAAGTACAATTGCGATTTTCCATTTTTTTAGAAGCACAGGCTGTGTTTTCCTTTTTTGGATAAGTCCTCGCGGAAGCAAATCTATGCTCCCACGCAAAGCAAATTTGTGCTTTTTGTGGGAACACTTTTTTCCCCGAGAAGCTCAGAGAAGCAAATATGTGCTTCCTATGGAAGCACACTATTTTTTCTGAAAAACTCAGAACAGATCCGTGCTTCTACGATAAGCAAATATGTGCTTCTCATGAAAGCATATTTTTTTCCAGCAGAACAACTATGATTTCACGCAAAGCAAATATGCACTTCTTGTGGAAGCACATGTAAAATTAGTCATCCATGCAATTTTTAGCTTGAAAATTAGGAATGTAGGCAATATCCACAAAAGAAAGGTCAAATTCCAAAACACTTTATATGATTAGTCATCCATGCAATTTTGACAACAAACTAAAAGAAACTATAGAAATTGAAAAGAGCTTCAAAATTGCATGGGAGCCTTTTATGTGCACTACTTTGTGGGAAAAAATTGATAAACTAGCAATACCACAAATAAAAAGTAAAATTTCCTTTTCTAGTGCCCAAGATGACTTTTTTGTCAACAAGAGCCAGAAATAAGATTATAAATTGTGCCATTTCAGTTTTCACCTAAAGCAGATCACATGGGATTCCAGCTGCCAAATTTTCATGAATTTCAGTTTTTTTGTATATATCATTGATTTATTGAATTCCTAGCAATTTACATCAAGTAATTCAAATTTGAACTACAAGTGTGCTCTAGTTTTGGTCTTATAAATTCTGGAAAATAATTTTTAGCTTGCACATTAGGAATGTTGGCAGTAGCCACAAAGAAAGGTCAAATTCCAAACCACTTTATATGATTAGTCATCCATGCAATGTTGATAACAATCTGAAAGAAATGATAGAAAATGAAAAAGCCTCAGAAAATTGAAATCTTGTTGCATGGGAGCCTTTTATGTGCACTAGCTTGTGGAAAAAAATGATAAATTGTTAATACCACAATAATAATTTATTTTTCCTTTTTCTAGTGCCCAAGATGACTTTATTTGTGAAGCAAGTGCGAGAAATAAGATTATAAATTCCGCCCTTTCAATTTTCACCTAAAGTAGACCACATGGAATTCCATATGAGAGTATTGTCTATATTTCATTAATTTATTGAATTTCTAGTGATTTACAACGAGTAATTCAAATTTGAACTACAAGTGTGCTCTAGTTTTGGTCCTATAAATTCTGAAAAATAATTTTTAGCTTGCACATTAGGAATGTTGGCAGTAGCCACAAAGAAATGTCAAATTCCAAACCACTTTATATTATTAGTCATCCATGTAATTTTGACAATAATCTGAAGAAATTATAGAAAATGAAAAAGCCTCAAAAAGTTGAAATCCTTTTGCATGGGAGCCTTTTAGGTGCACTAGCTTGTGGGGGAAAATGATAAACTGCCAATACCACAACAATAATTTATTTTTCCTTTTTCGAGTGCCCAAGATGACTTTATTTGTTAAGCAAGTGCGAGAAATAAGATTATAAATTTTTCCCTTTTAGTTTTCACCTAAAGTAGACTACACGGAATTCTAACTGCCCAATTTTAATGAATTTGGGAGTTTTTTTGTCTATATTTCCTTGATCTATTGAATTTTCTAGTGATTTACATCGAGTAATTCAAATTTGAACTACAAGTGTGCTCTAGTTTGGTCATATAGAAGGAAATATGCCCTAGAGGCAATAATAAAGTTGTTATTTATATTTCCTTATATCATGATAAATGTTTATTATTCATGCTAGAATTGTATTAACCGGAAACTTAGTACATGTGTGAATACATAGACAAACAGAGTGTCACTAGTATGCCTCTACTTAACTAGCTCATTGATCAAAGATGATTAAGTTTCCTATCCATAGACAAAGAGTTGTCATTTGATAAATGGGATCACATCATTAGAGAATGATATGATTGACTTGACCCATCCGTTAGCTTAACACGATGATCGTTTAGTTTACTGCTATTGCTTTCTCCATAACTTATACATGTTTCTCTGACTATGAGATCATGCAACTTCCGAATACCGGAGGAACACTTAGTGTGCTATAAAACGTCACAACGTAACAGGGTGACTATAAAGATGCTTTACAGGTGTCTCCGATGGTGTTTGTTGAGTTGGCATTGATTGAGATTAGGATTTGTCATTCCGAGTATCGGAGAGGTATCTCTGGGCCCACTCGATAATGTACATCACTATAAGCCTTGCAAACAATGTAACTAATGATTTAGTTACAGGATGTAGCATTACGGAACGAGTAAAGAGACTTGGCAGTAACGATATTGAACTAGGTATGATGATACCGACAATCGAATCTCGAGCAAGTAACATACCGATGACAAAGGGAACAACGTATGTTGTTATGCGGTTTGACCGATAAAGATCTTCATAGAATATGTAGGAACCAATATGAGCATCCAGGTTCCGCTATTGGCTATCGACCGGAGATGAGTCTCGGTCATGTCTACATAGTTCTCGAACCCGTAGTGTCCGCACGCTTAACGTTCGGTGACGATCGGTATTATGAGTTTATGTGTTTTGATGTACCGAATGTAGTTTGGAGTCCCGGATATGATCACGGACATGACGAGGAGTCTCGAAATGGTCGAGACATAAAGATCGATATATTGAATGTTGTTTGGGACTAAATCATCACATTTCGTCCAAGTTAGGGTACCTGAGATGCTATTACCTCGAATTAAAACCACAGGACCTTTTGGCTCCTGCTTGCGACAGGCTGCTGGTTTCCTCCGTTTCTTTTCTCCTGGGATCACATGACCGCCCACGTCAGGCGAATGGACAGACGGCCGTGGCACGGCATCCAGTCCGGCCCGGCAGGGGGGGGACACATTATTCTGTTCCGTGGCCGTGGGGAGAATGATGCCACTCCGGACGCGGCGGCCAGCAGCGGCGTGCGATCCGTGTCACGAGCTGGTCAATCCAATCCAATCCAGCCGCGTGAGTAGGAGTACTAATCAATCAATGCCCCGTGAGAAAGAAAGAGAATGGCGTTCCTTGTCGTCTCCACTTGGGGATCTGTCGGGCTCCTCTCCTGGCCCTTTCCGATGTTCTTTTCGAGGGCGACCAAGTTGTCATACTACTCCTGCTTATAAATAGAGGTAATAGCACACATGTCCTTATACTTGCATGTCAGGTGATGGTTTAGTCCTTATAGTTGCAAAAATAGATTATTTCATTCCTGAACTTGCAATGGAGGTGCAAATTTAGTCCTAAACCAATCACAGCTCACCAACTGGATGCCAAGTGGCCTGGCTGGTCAGCGCGCGGCATTTTGCACTTAGCCCCCCTGCCTTCTTGCCTTATCAACCCGCAGTTCAACACAGGGTCCGTATGCTACCTCCAGCTTCATCTTCTTCCTCCTCTCGCTGATCATCTCCTCTCATGCGGTGCTTGGGAAGCTCTGCTGCCCCACTCGCCCTCGCTAGCTAGCGATATCCCAGGTTGAAACCTCTGTAGGGGAGTAGCCAGTTGAGGTAGAGACGGAGGGGTGGTTGGCGGTTCATAGGCCGTCGCCGTGCTTTCTCTCTCCATGATTGTTTAATGTTCGGCTACTGATCCCTAGCTCCGGAGGGCTTCCTCGGTTGTTCCCACTTTGGTTCTTCGACATGATTTCCTTCTTGTTTTTGCGATTATTGTCTCTTTGTGTGGTACGGCTTGGAATGGAAGATCTCTAATGCTTGCGCTGTTGGTTCTCATGTTGAATATTGAATGTTGAAAAAGAAAAGGGTTCCTCGAGGGAATGTTGAATGAGCAGTTCGATAAGCACAATTTCTTATGAGATTGGCTACTGTAACTAACTGATGTCCCTAGCCTTTCTCCATTCATTCCGGCGCTTTTCTTGCGCTGCCCCATTTTGAAATTTCAGGACAAACAACATGTTTTACTGTGTGCTTTAGGTGGCTTTTTTCTAGATCAGCTATGCTTTAGATGGCTGCATTTTTGCGCCAAGGCTAGCAAGTAAGTGGTGTTTTTCTGTTCTTGCCGCAAATTAGGTGAACTTTTTCCTCCTCCTATGGTCAGTGTTGTGCAATTTCGTGTGCATTGCTGCTTGCTACAATGCGCACAGTAGCTCACCTTGCATCTTCAACTTAGTGAAGGAACAATCTGTTAACTGTGTCCTCAGCAGCGGCGTTGATGTCACCGATTATTTGGCTCACGTATCCTACTGCTGCTTTGCTTCAGGTCTTTTAAAATTAGTACTAGTGTGCAAGATTTGGCCTTTGGCGACTACGGAGCTAGGCCTCAAGATGTCTAGCAATCCATCCTATCAGCAGCATCTGGGGCTGGATGCCATGAACACTTGTTTCTTCGGAGGCAGCAGCATGATCGGTTCTTCCGAAGCGCCATTCTTCTACCCAAGCATGCCGCACGATGCGGGCTTCGGCTCCAGCGGCGCAGAGGTGGCCGCGCATTTCATGGCCAGCAGCGCCGTGACCGTGATGGTCACTTCGCCGGCGAACCAGCTCGTGTGGTCTGCCGCCAAGCGAGCATGTCCACGGACGAGATGAACGACCACGCGTACGCCGTCGCCGGCGAGAGCTGTAGTACCGTGCACTCCATGCTCCCTTCCGCCTCCGGCTCGGCGGACTTCTTTCAGTACGGGCCGGCGGAGGTCACCATCTCCCAGTCGTCAAAGATGGCCAAGCTCATTACTGAAGAGCCACACTGCAGCTAGCTCTACGACGGACCAAGCGTTGCCTCCACCCACCAGCCGTATTACCTGACGGCGTTCTCCGGCGGCGGCGACCTTCCGGACGCGGTCGCCGACGCGGCGAGGGGCCTGTCGCTCAGGCTAGGTGCCCAGTCTTCCTCGGTCACCATGGCGAGCATGCCGGAGCAGTCCTCGGAGGTGAGCTGCTCCGGCCTGACCCATGTGAACAGCGAAGGCTTTGGCTACCAGCAGCCTCAGGCCGTCAGGGCTCACGCCGGCGCCGGCCAGTTCCATCTGCCTCCTTACGGCGATGTCGGTGCCGGCGACTACGAGCTGCGGCACGTGTACCCACAGATGTACTCGAGGCCTCCGCACTTCTCGCAGGTGCTGTCGCGGTAGGGATACGCGCACATTGCCCAGGAGCTGTGTTGAATGGGTTCGCCGGCTACCTGCTGAAAGACATGGCCGAGATGACTGATGATTCAACCAGCGACATTGGCAGCGATGCGAGCCTGCTGCCCTCGTCGAGCTGCTCGGCAAGGACGCCGTCGTCGGTGAGCTCCAACCACCTGATGCTGCCCTCCGAGGAGCACTCAGCTGACGGCGGGAGGTGGATGGAGGCTCAGAGGGTGAGGAACGATCTCCTGAAACTGCTGCAGCTGGTGAGCGAGCTGCTGAATTTCATCTCAACTTCAGACTGTTATTACCATGGTAAAAAAAACTTATGGCAGAGCCTGTTGGATGGATGCAGATGGACCAGAGGTGCAACCGGTGCTTCGACGATATCCAGACCACAACGTCCAAGTTCAGCAGCATGGTGGCGCATCTGGGCGGCGGAGGCGGTGCCATCGCGCCGCCGCCGTTCGCGCAGCGCGCGCTCTCCGCGGTGTACCGGAGGCTGAGGAAGCGGATTACGGGCCTGATCATGGCGGTGGCACAGAGGTCTGGCGGGGGCGGTGGCGTAGATTATTTCAACACAGCATGCCCACAGGGTACTGTGGGTTGATAAGGCAAGAAGGCAGGGGGCTAAGTGCAAAATGCCGCGCGCTGACCAACCAGGCCACTTGACATCCAGTTGGCGAGCTGTGACTGGTCTAGGACTAAATTTGCACCTCCATTGCAAGTTTAGGGATGAAATAATCTACTTTTGCAACTACAAGGACTAAACCATCACCTGACATGCAAGTATAAGGACCTGGGGTGCTATTACCTCTTCTCGAAGCCCATAGGGTGTAGTTGGTTTGCAGGTCCCATGATCCGGCCGGCGCGCCCACCGTGCGACTGGTGCCGAGCACCATCCCGAGCATGGCCACGACCACGATGATCATGATAAGAACTTTAGCCCCCATGGATTAAATGTAGATTGACTAGCTAACTGAAAAGATTGGAGCTAGAGTTAGCACTAGAGAGAAATTTGATAGGATCCAAGGAAGTTAGAGAAATGGCTGCACGATGAAATCTGTTGTAAGATCATTGATGTCGCTATGTCAAAATATATAGGCGATGGATTGGTTCAAGCTAGGATCATCAGGTGAGAGCGTGTCGACCAGGTGAGGTATGGTAGGTCTAAAATGCATGAATATGAGTAATAGTACTCCCAGATGAATTTAAATACATGTTGGTGCGTGCATGCTTGGCTCGCCTATTATACTTTGGTAATCTAATAATGGTGACGACGGAATTCGTAGCCGAGAGTAGATTGGGTCTGGCGGCAAACCCTTAGGCTGCTATCGATGCGGTGCCCGAGCTTGCTAAACATTAATTATTTGAACATAAATCTTTGATTAACATTATGAACATATTGGTGCGAGCGTGCATATTCCTACCACATGATAATTGATTTATTAAGATGTATGTCATTGTAAAAAATGGCAAAAAGAAAACGCAATCATCTTTTCTCAAGAGTACACAAATTACGTACCATAGCTTTATTATATAGAAGGCAGGATAACACATACAAGAAGGGCAATAATAGGTGTTGGTCGACTGAATTTGGTCAAGATCGGTCACCAGGCACACCATTGTAATAGGCCATCAAGGACAGTTGATTTCACGAATCGTTCTCTCTCTCTCGAAACAAGTTTTCGCCCCCTTTATAGATAAAGGCATAAACAACCAAACCGATACAAAATGACCTGATACAAGGCATTGTGGAGAACCTCATAAGCTGATCTAAAGAAAATTTATAATACTAGCCAAGAACCCTAAAAACGCACTAAGTGCACCTAAACGCCTCGAGCTAGCAGCCGAGAAGAAGCACATGAAACCCGCCACCGTGCAAGAGGAAGACCAACCCTCACCGACGACGCCCCCAGGAGGGTAACTACACAAAGCGTCACCACCGCTGCATCAGCAGAAGCTACGAAAGGTTTCATACAGAGAGTTGGACGGCAAGGAGAGGTCCAAGGTGACGCCCCAAGAGGAATACAACACCCGCAGGCCTTGTCGCCACCGACGCCGGAGCGCAAAGCTTTCGTTCGACCACATCTCCCACCACATCGAGGAAACTCTAACGGGGACCCAGCATGACGGACTGGGAGCACCAGATCCAAATCAGGGCAAAGCTTCCATCAAAGTCGTCTGCTACGCCAAGATCACCCATCACCGTGCACCTCGCCACCCACAGGGCCAAGGTACACCGTTAACACCCGCCACCACGTCGCTCGCTGGACAGCTAAGCCACGTAGCCCGTGTCAGGTTAAATCCGGCGGATCTCGGGTAAGGGATCCCGAGCTGATGATGTGCTTGATGGTAACATGATGAACAAGGGCTTGGCGAGCTGAACTCTTGTAATTTTTGTTTCTTGGCGAGCAGATTTTGGGACACAAGAAGAAACCGAAATATGGCAATGCTTTCAAAGCTTGACGAGCTGAAGTCTTTTCTTGGCGAGCAGATTTTTGTTTTCTTCATTTATCTTCTTTGTAGGCTCATCTCAAACTAGTGTATACATACACCTCCCAATAATATAAAATTTGGCAGTGGGTGTTTACCCCACAATTTCGCATTAAAAATCAAGTTACTTATCTAGACGAATTTAGCTCTGCCTAAACTTCTGTTGTATATAATGGATGGATGTAATGTCATTGCAGTCAACACAACTTTGATAAATTAATTTCGTGGTTACACGCTTGGTAATTATTTGGGTTTTTGCAAGAAGATATGTTGAATCCAATTATAATGAATGCTATTACATTTAACAAAATAATTGAATTTAATACACAAAGGGACCATGCTACGACCTATGAAGGAAAAAAAAAGGACCACAATTATCGTTCACTCTAAAAGAACAACGTAAAACTGTTGGGGAACGCAATATTTCAAAAAAATTACCTACGATCACGCAAGATCTATCTAGGAGATGCATAGCAACGAGACGAGAGAGTTTGTCCACGTACCCTCGTAGATCGAAAGTGGAAGCATTTAGTAACGCGGTTGATGTAGTCGAACTTCTTCACGATCCAACCGATCCTAGCACCGAACGTACGGCACCCCTATGTTCAGCACACGTTCAGCTCGATGACGTCCCTCGAACTCTTGATCCAGTTGAGGACGAAGGAGAGTTCCGTTAGCACGACGGCATGGCGACGGTTATGATGAAGTTACCGGCGCAGGGCTTCGCCTAAGCACTACAACGATATGACCGAGGTGTGTAATTGTGGAGGGGGGCACCGCACACGACTAAGAGAAGACTTGTTGTGTCTTTGGGGTGCCCACTGCCCACGTATATAAAGGAGGAAGGGACAGAGGCCGGCCCCCTAGGGGCGCGCCAAGTGTATGAAGTCCTGCTAGGACTTCCAAGTCCTAGTAGGAATCCCTTTCCATTTCGGGGTAGGAGAGAAGGAAAGAGGGAAAGAGAGAGGGAGTAGGAAAAGGCAAGGGGGGCGCCGCTCCCTTCCCCTAGTCCAATTCGGACCCATGGCGGGGCGCGCGCCATCTCCCCTTGGCCTGCCTCCTCTTTTTCCGTATGGCCCAATAAGGCCCATTACTTCTCCCGGTGAATTCCCGTAACTCCCCGATACTCCGAAAAATACCCGAATCACTCGGAACCTTTCCGATGTCGCAATATAGCCTTCCAATATATGAATCTTTACCTCTTGACCATTTCGAGACTCCTCGTCATGTCCGTGATCTCATTCGGGACTCCGAACAAACTTCGGTCATCAAATCACATAACTCATAATACAAATCGTCATGGAACGTTAAGCGTGCGGACCCTACGGTTCGAGAACTATGTAGACATGACTGAGACACATCTCCGGTCAATAACCAATAGCGGAACCTGGATGCTCATATTGGCTCCTACATATTCTATGAAGATCTTTATCGGTCAAATCGCATAACAACATACGTTGTTCCCTTTGTCATCGGTATGTTACTTGCCCGAGATTCAATCGTCGGTATCATCATAGCTAGTTCAATCTCATCACTGACAAGTCTCTTTAGTCGTTCTGTAATGCATCATCCCGTAACTAACTCATTAGTCACATTGCTTGCAAGGCTCATAGTGATGTGCATTACCGAGAGGGCCCATAGATACCTCTCTGATACACGGAGTGACAAATCCTAATCTTGATCTATGCCAACTCAACAAACACCATCGGAGACACCTATATAGCATCTTTATAATCACCCAGTTACATTGTGACGTTTGATAGCACACAAGGTGTTCCTCCGGTATTTGGGAGTTGCATAATCTCGTAGTCAGAGGAACATGTATAAGTCATGAAGAAAGCAATTGCAATAAAACTAAACGATCATTATGCTAAGCTAACAGATGGGTCTTGTCCATCACATCATTCTCTAATGATGTGATCCTGTTCATCAAATGACAACACATGTCTATGGCTAGGAAACCTAACCATCTTTGACTAACGAGCTAGTCTAGTAGAGGCATACTAGGGACACTCTGTTTGTCTATGTATTCACATATGTACTAAGATTCCGGTTAATACAATTCTAGCATGAATAATAAACATTTATCATGATATAAGGAAATATAAATAACAACTTTATTGTTGCCTCTAGGGCATATTTCCTTCAGTCTCCCACTTGTACTAGAGTCAATAATCTAGTTCACATCATCATGTGATTTAACACCAATAGTTCACATCTTTATGTGATTAATTCACATCGTCATGTGACTAATACCGAAAGGGTTTTACTAGAGTCAATAATCTAGTTCACATCTCTATGTGATTAACACCCAAAGAGTACTAAGGTGTTATCATGTTTTGCTTGTGAGAGAAGCTTAGTCAATGGGTCTGTCACATTCAGAGTCGTATGTATTTTGCAAATTTTCTATGTCTACAATGCTCTGCATAGAGCTACTTTAGTTAATTGCTCCCACTTTCAATATGTATTCAGATTGAGACTCAGAGTCATCCGGATCGGTGTAAAAGCTTGCATCGACGTAACTCTTTACGACGAACTTTTTTATCACCTCCATAACCGAAAAATATCTTAGCGTACTCCACTAAGGATAATTTTGACCGTTGTCAAGTGATCCACTCCTGGATCAATATCGTACCCCCTTGCCAAACTCATGGCAAGGTACACAATAGGTTTGGTACGCAACATAGCATACTTTATAGAACCTATGGTTGAGGCATAGGGAATGACTTTTATTCTCTTTCTATTTTCTGCCGTGGTCGTGTTTTGAGTCTTACTCAACTTTACACCTTGCAATACAGGGAAGAAATCCTTCTTTGACTGTTCCATTTTGAACTACGTCAAAATCTTGTTAAGGTATGTACTCATTGAAAAATCTTATTAAGCGTCTTGATCTATCTCTATAGATCTTGATGCCCAATATGTAAGAAGCTTCACCGAGGTCTTTCTTTGCAAAACTCCTTTCAAATACTCCTTTATGACTTCTAGAAAATTCTACGTCATTTCCGATCAACAATATGTCATTCACATATACTTATGAGAAAGGCTGTAGTGCTCCCACTCACTTTCTTGTAAATACAGGCTTCACTGCAAGTCTGTGTAGAACTATATTCTTTGATAAACTCATCAAAGCGTATATTCCAACTCCGAGATGCTTGCACTAGTCCATATATGGATCGCTGGAGCTTGCACATTTTGTTAGCACCTTTAGGATTGACAAAACCTTCTGGTTGTATCATATACAACTCTTCTTTAATAAATCCATTAAGGAATGCAGTTTTGACATCCATTTGTCAGATTTCATGAAATGTGGCAATTGCTAACATGATTTGGACAAACTTTAAGCATCGATACCAGTGAGAAAATCTCATTGTAGTCAACACCTTAAACTTGTCGAAAACCCTTTTCGACAAGTCGAGCTTTGTAGATAGTAACACTACTATCAGCGTCCGTCTTCCTCTTGAAGATCCATTTATTCTCAATGGCTTGCCGATCATCGGGCAAGTCCACCAAAGTCCACACTTTGTTGTCATACATGGATCTCGTCTCAGATATCATGGCCTCAAGCCATTTCGCGGAATCTAGGCTCATCATCGCTTCCTCATAGTTCGTAGGTTTATCATGGTCTAGTAACATGACTTCCAGAACAGGATTACCGTACCACTCTGGTGCGGGTCGTACTCTGATTGACCTACGAGGTTCGGTAGTAACTTGATGTGAAGTTTCATGATCATCATCATTAACTTCCTCACTAATTGGTGCAGGCATCACTGGAACTGATTTCTGTGATGAACCATTTTCCAATTCGAGAGAAGGTACAACTACCTCATCAAGTTCTACTTTCCTCCCACTCACTTATTTCGAGAGAAACTCCTTCTCTAGAAAGGATCCATTCTTAGAAATCAATATCTTGCCTTCGGATCTGTGATAGAAGGTGTACCCAAAAATTTCTTTGGGTATCCTATGAAGATGCATTTCTCCGATTTGGGTTCGAGCTTATCAGGTTGAAGCTTTTTCACATAAGCATCGCAGCCACAAACTTTAAGAAACGACAGTTTATGTTTCTTGCCAAACCATAGTTCATACGGTGTCGTCTCAACGGATTTAGATGGTGCCCTATTTAACGTGAATGCAGCTGTCTCTAATGCATAACCCCAAAACGATAGTGGTAAATCGGTAAGAGACATCGTAGATCATACCATATCTAATAAAGTATGGCTACGACGTTCGAACACACCATTATGATGTGGTGTTCCAGGTGGCGTGAGTTATGAAACTATTCCATATTGTTTCAAATGAAGACCAAACTCGTAACTCAATTATTCGCCTCCACAATCAGATCGTAGAAACTTTATTTTCTTGTTACAATGATTTTCCACTTCACTCTGAAAATTCTTTGAACTTTTTCAAATGTTTCAGACTTATGTTTCATTAAGTAGATATACCCATATCTGCTCAAATCATCTATGAAGGTTAGAAAATAATGATACCCGCCGCGAGCCTCAACACTCATCGGACCGCATACATCAGTATGTATTGTTTCCAATAAGTCAGTGGCTCGCTCCATTGTTCCGGAGAACGGAGTCTTAGTCATCTTGCCCATGAGGCATGGTTTGCAAGCATCAAGTGATTCCAAAAGTCCATCGCATGAAGTTTCTTCATGCGCTTTACACCAATATGACCTAAATGGCAGTACCACAAGTATGTTGCACTATCATTATCAACTTTGTATCTTTTGGCATCAATATTATGAATATGTTTATCACTACGATCAAGATTCAATAAACCATTTATATTAAGTGTATGACCATAGAAGGTTTTATTCATGTAAACAGAACAACAATTATTCTTTGACTTAAATGAATAAGCGTATTGCAATAAACATGATCCAATCATATTCATGCTCAACGCAAAACACCAAATAACATTTATTTTAGGTTCAACACTAATCCCGAAGGTAAAAGGAGTGTGCGATGGTGATCTTATCAACCTTGGAATCATTTCCAACACACATCGTCACCTCACCCTTAACTAGTCTCTGTCCATTTTGCAACTCCAGTTTTGAGTTACTAATCTTAGCAACTGAACTGGTATCAAATACCCTGGGGTTACTATGAACACTAGTAAAGTATACATCAATAACATGTATATCAAATGTACCTTTCACTTTGCCATCCTTCTTATCCGCCAAGTTTTTGGGGTAGTTCCGCTTCCAGTGACCATTCTCTTTGCAGTAGAAGCACTCAGTTTCAGGCTTAGGTCTAGCTTTAGGTTTCTTCATGGGAGTGGCAACTTGCTTGCTATTCTTCTTGAAGTTCCCCTTCTTCACTTTGTCATTTTTCTTGAAACTAGTAGTCTTGTTAACCACCAACACTTGATGCTCCTTTTTGATTTCTACCTCGACAGCCTTTAGCATTGCGAAAAGCTCGGGAAATGTTTTTTCATCCCTTGCATATTATAGTTCACCACGAAGTTCTTGTAACTTGGTGATAGTGACTAGAGAACTATGTCAATCACTATCTTATCTGGAAGATTAACCCCCACTTGATTCAAGCGATTGTAGTACCCAGACATTCTGAGCACATGCTCACTAGTTGAGCTATTCTCCTCCATCTTGTAGAGAAAGTACTTGTCAGAGGTCTCATACCTCTCGACATGGGCATGAGTCTGAAATACCAATTTCAAATCTTGGAACATCTCATATGCTCCATGGTGTTCAAAAATGTTTTTGAAGTCCCGGTTCTAAGCCGTAAAGTATGGTTCACTAAACTATCAAGTAGTCATCATACCGAGCTTATCAAACATTCATAACGTCTGCATCTGCTTCTGCAATATGTCTGTCACATAGCGGTGCATCAAGGACATAATTCTTCTGTGCAGCAACGAGGATAATCCTCAGATCACGGATCCAGTCCGCATCATTGCTACTATCATCTTTCAACTTAGTTTTTCTCTAGGAACATATCAAAAATAAAATAGGGGAGCTATATGTGAGCTATTGATCTACAACATAGATATGGAAATACTATCAGGACTAAGTTCATGATAAATTTAAGTTCAATTAATCATATTACTTAAGAACTCCCACTTAGATAGACATCCCTCGAGTCATCTAAATGATCACGTGATCCATATCAACTAAACCATGTCCGGTCATCACGTGAGATGTAGTAGTTTTCAACGGTGAACATCTCTATGTTGATCATATCTACTATATGATTCACGTTCGACCTTTTGGTCTTAGTGTTCTGAGGCCATATCTACATATGCTAGGCTCGTCAAGTTTAACCCGAGTATTCTGCATGTGCAAAACTGGCTTGCACCCGTTGTATGTGAACATAGAGCTTATCACACCCGATCATCATGTGGTGTCTCGGCACGACGAACTGTAGCAACGGTGCATACTCAAGGAGAACACTTATACCTTGAAATTTAGTGAGGGATCATGTTATAATGCTACCGCCGTACTAAGCAAAATAAGATGCACAAAGGATAAACATCACATGCAATCAAAATATGTGACATGATATGGCCATCATCATCTTGTGCCTTTGATCTCTATATCCAAAACACCGTCATGATCTCCATCGTCACCGGCTTGACACCTTGATCTCCATCGTAGCGTCGTTGTCGTCTCGCCAACTATTGCTTCTACGACTATCGCTACCACTTAGTGATAAAGTAAAGAAATTACATGGCGATTGTATTTCATACAATAAAGCAACAACCATAAGGCTCCTGCTAGTTGCCAATAAATTTTACAAAACATGATCATCTCATACAACAATTTATATCTCATCACGTCTTGACCATCTCACATCACAACATGCTCTACAAAAACAAGTTAGACGGCCTCTACTTTGCTGTTGCAAGTTTTACATGGCTGCTACGGGCTTCTAGCAAGAACCGTTCTTACCTACGCATCAAAACCACAATGATTTTTCATCAAGTGTGTTGTTTTAACCTTCAACAAGGACCGGGCGTAGTCAAACTCGATTCAACTAAAGTTGGAGAAACAGACACCCGCCAGGCACATGTGTGCAAAGCACGTCAGTAGAACCAGTCTCACGAATGTGGTCATGTAATGTCGGCCCGGGCCGCTTCATCCAACAGTACCGCCGAATCAAAGTAAGACGTTGATGGTAAGCAGTATGACTATTATCGCCCACAACTCATTGTGTTCTACTCGTGCATATAACATCTACGCATAGACCTAGCTCGGATGCCACTGTTGGGGAATGCAGTATTTCAAAAAAAATACCTACGATCACGCAAGATCTATCTAGGAGATGCATAGCAACGAGACGAGAGAGTGTGTCCACGTACCCTCGTAGCCCGAAAGTGGAAGTGTTTAGTAACGCGGTTGATGTAATCAAACGTCTTCACGATCCAACCGATTCTAGCACGAAATGTACGGCACCTTCGTGTTCAGCACACGTTCAGCTCGATGACGTCCCTCGAACTCTTGATCCAATTGAGGACGAAGGAGAGTTCCGTCCGCACGATGGTGTGGCGACGGTGATGATGAAGTTTCTGGCGCAGGGCTTCGCCTAAGCACTACGACAATATGACCGAGGTGTGTAACTGTGGAGGGGGCATCGCACACGGCTAAGAGAAGACTTGTTGTGTCTTTGGGGTTCCCCCTGCCCACGTATATAAAGGAGGGAGGGAGAGAGGCTTGCCCCCTAGGGGCGCACCAAGAGTATGGAGTCCTACTAGGACTTCCAAGTCCTAATAAGAATCCCTTACCTTTTCGGAGTAGGAGAGAAGGAAAGAGGGGAAGAGAGAGGGAGTAGGAAAAGGCAAGGGGGGTGCCGCCCCCTTCCCCTAGTCCAATTAGGACTCATGGGGGGGGTGCCGCGCCACCTCCCCTTGGCCTGCCTCCTCTTTTCCCATATGGCCCAATAAGGCCCATTACTTCTCCCGGTGAATTTCCGTAACTCCCCGGTACTCTAAAAAATACCTGAATCACTCGGAATCTTTCCGATGTCCGAATATAGCCTTCCAATATATGAATCTTTACCCCTCGACCATTTCGAGACTCCTCATCATGTCCGTGATCTCATCCGGGACTCCGAACAAACTTCGATCATCAAATCACATAACTCATAATACAAATCGTCATCGAACGTTAAGTGTGCGGACCCTACGGGTTTGAGAACTATGTAGACATGACTGTCGGTGTCAAAACCAGTGGATCTCGGGTAGGGGGTCCCGAACTGTGCGTCTAGGCCGGATGGTAACATGAGGCAAGGGACATGAAGTTTTACCCAGGTTCGGGCCCTCTCGATGGAGGTAAAACCCTACGTCCTGCTTGATTAATATTGATCATACGGGTAGTACAAGAGTAGATCTACCACGAGATCAGAGAGGCTAAACCCTAGGAGCTAGCCTATGGTATGATTGTTGTTGTCTATGTTGTCCTACGAACTAAAACCCTCCGGTTTATATAGACACCAGAGAGGGTTAGGGTTACACAAAGTTGGTTACAATGGTAGGAGATCTGTATATCCGTATCGCCAAGCTTGCCTTCCACGCCAAGGAAAGTCCCTTCCGGACACGGCATGAAGTCTTCAATCTTGTATCTTCATAGTCCAGGAGTCCGGCTGAAGGTATAGTCCGGCCATCCGGACACCCCCTAACCCAGGACTCCCTCAGTAGCCCCTGAACCTGGCTTCAATGACGACGAGTCCGGCGCGCAAATTGTCTTCGGCATTGCAAGGCGGGTTCCTCCTCCAAGTACTTCATAGAAGATTTCGAACACAAAAATAGTGTCCGGCTCTGCAAAATAAGTTTCCACATATTGCCATAGAGAGAATAACATTTACACAAATCTAATCTGCTAACGTATTCCGTAGTGTGACACACCACGGTCAAGCCTTTATCCGAGTCGCTTCATTATCCCACCTCAGCGCGTCATGCGAGGCGGTTTCCTTGGCACGTCTTGTTAAAGTAGAGATCGTGTACCCTTATTCCGGGATTCTCATCAATACGGGCGTGGGTAACCCAACCACTTCTAGGACTCCTAGATTATAGGCAAGTCCAAACGGACACGGAGAGGACGCTTGATATTCACCCTCTTTATAAAGGGACAAGGCTTTTATTTTTCCCTCCCGTGCTCAATCGAATCCTTCCCCCACCTCAAGCTCAAGCGCCCAAAGTTCAGCTCAGGTGCTCCGAACCTTCAGTCATGTCCGGATCTAGCCCTCAAGGCCGATGGGTGCCTTCCTCCGTCACGGAAGAAGACATCAAAAAGTTGAGGGAGGCCAGATATCTGACCGCCGAGATTTTGCATCGGCTGCCTCCCCGAGGGCAGGCCGTGCCCACCCTCGAACCCAACGAGAACGTCGTGTTCGTCTCCCACTTCCTCTGAGGTCTAGGCCTTGCTCTGGATCCTTTCGTCAGGGGTTTGATGTTTTACTACGGGCTAGACTTCCATGATCTAGCTCCGGACTCCTTTATTCATATCACGACATTTATTGTCGTGTGCGAGGCCTTCCTCTGGGTCACCCCTCACTTTGGCCTATGGCTCAAGACCTTTGAAGTGAAGCCGAAGATGATCGAGGGGCAACATGCAGCGTGTGGAGGTGCCTCAATACGCAAGATGACGGGAGCTCCGTGGCCCAACGGTTCCATCCCAGAGGTGTCTGAATTGTGGCAACAGGAGTGGTTCTACATTACGGCTCCTAGAAGTGCCAAGTGGGCGGCCCCCTAGTTTTCCGCTCGGGCCCTCCACCACAGCTGATGTCATGGATCAGCAGAGGTCTGAGCTGGGGCCCAGCCAAGGACGTACCTATACTGCAAAGCCGCATTCGAGATCTCTTCAATGGAGATTTCAGTTTGGTTGCGGTAATACAGGTTATGCTGGTTCGTCAAGTCTAGCCTTGCAAACGCCGGCCTCTTCGCCTGTGGGAGTTCAATCCCGAGGGACCGCGTGCTATTCAAAATTTTCTCGGCCTGGCGCACGAGGAGATGTACAAGTCATTCTTCGAACCTCGGGTGGAGTGTCCGGAAATCACCGAGGACGTGGGCCTGAGTAGTAACCGCGCCGCTGAACAGGTAAGGCATCTTCCGGCCGAACATACTATCTCTCCTTTATTACGAAGTTATTTCTGAGAGTTCGTTTTTTGACCAGGACTGGCTAACAAAGGCGAAGTTGATTCGGTGTTCGGCCCCCCTCCATGAGGGTTTGGAAAATACGGTATTGGAAAAGACGCTCCAGACCGCACCTTGCCGGAGCCCTTGAAGGAAGATACTATGGAGGATAATGCGGGCGAACGCGGGCCCCCAACACTGCCCATTCTAGCCGAGGGAGCGAGCGTCTCCATGAAGGAAGACGACCAGAAGAGTAAAAGGACCGCGCCCGGGGATTCGGAAGCCGAAGCTTCCAAACGGGAGAAGAAGTCTCCCACAGAGGGTCCTACCTTGGGGGGCGCTGTTGCCGCACAAAGTCCGCGGGAGGATCACTTCTCCCACGAGTCATAAGTTTCCCAAAATACTTTAATAGTACATATATGCCCTCTTTTTCTTCTGAGAAAATAACCACCGCATATATTTTTGCAGTTCGGGCCTTAGCCCCTCTCAAATGAGCTCGTCTTCGAGGGATCTTCTTCCAGAGATGATGGAGAGTGAAACGCCTCCTCCGGACTCCTTCGCTCCGGAAGCGGGCGACCCTGAAGTGTCGTCGTGGAGGGCCTCTCAGAGTCCGGTGAGACCGGAAGATAATCCCATTGACCCTCGAAGCTCCCAGTGTCCGGCTCTCGAAGAGAGCAGAGAAAAGAGTCCGGCACCGTATAGTGTGCGATCAGATGTTCTGAGGGAGTTGGTGGGGCGAGCGGCCATCTCAGATGAACACCATGTGCTGATGAATACGGTGATGGAGAGAATATCGTCCGCCAAAAGCGGATTGCATGAAGCTTTTATGAGTCTACTAACAGACTTTGAGGTACGTAAAAGAATGTATGATAGTCCTGCACATGCTAGGTGTGCCCTGTGTAGATAGTAGCCCCTGAGACTCTGGTTGTCATCGGAAACGACGGAGAACAGAGGATCATATTCCCAGGTAATAACCATACTGCCTCTATGTGCAGGTGATGGAAGCTCCAGTGGCTAGCCGGACTAGCAAATTTGCCCATTTAGAACGGTAGTTGGATGCGGCAGACGCCGACATCGAGCTTGTTAACAAAAGGCTTGACGAGGCACAGGGTAAGTGTCATTATCTGGTAAAGGCCACATAGGAATAGCAACATGATGCCAGTATCTTTAATATGTTGTGACTGTAGATGGTGCTGCCACTGTTGAAGCCTTGCGGGCAGAACTTGCCCGAGCCAAGAAACAAGCAAGGTTGGGTAACACAGCTGCTTTGAAGGCGGCTGAAGAGTTGCAAGCCGAGAAGGCCGTGCATGGCGAGAGCCGAGACAAGATGGCCAAGATGGCCATAGAATTAAAAGCCACCGCCGACCGTTGCCGGGTTCTTGAAAAGGAAAACCAAGCGAGGGCATCGGACCTTGAGAAGGCTGCTACGACGAAAAAGGACCTCCGCTCTGCTATGAGGGCAAAGAAGGAGGAGCTGCGGGAAGACGGGGATATTGTAGCTGGGAAATCCTTTATGTTGCGGAGGAAGTTCGGAGATCCACGATATGCCCCTCTGGATCGGTTGTGGAGTTCGGAGGATGTATATATGGATTTGGCGGCGAGCGCTGCCGATGCGGCCAAATATTTCCAGGGTCAGACGGACCGTGAAGTAGACCAGCTATTTTGGAGACAATTCCATTCTCCCGAGCGTCTGCTTTCATTGACTGACCAATTAGCCGAATGGGCTGAACTAAATAGGTTGTCCGGACTTTCCATGAGGTCTGTTGTGGACCAGCTATGGCCAGAAAGGTCAAAACCGAACAGCTATTTCAGCTTGGTGCAACAGTTCCTTGACGTGGTGCCGCGCATTAATGCGATGAAGAGGTCGGCGTGCATAGAGGGCGCACGGATGGCCTTTGCCCGTGTTAAAGCATACTGGGCGGAGATGGATGCTACCACTGTTGCAGCGCGGGATTCGGCCATAGGTCGAAGGGCTGCTGAGCACTACTTTGAAGAAGTTCTCGAGGGTGCTCGTTTAATAGAGACCCAGTGCTCAAAAAATATTATGTTTGAGTGATATGTAATCTCATTGTAAGCGAAATGCTTTTATAAATTTTTATAAGGCTATTTTTATACTTTTGCCTGAAAGTAATATGATGCCTCCTGGGCGGCCGTTTATATATACACGTGTATAACCTGAAAGATTGCAGCCGTCGGCTTCAACCCTCACGCATATAATGCGGAGGTGCTTGCAAAAACACGCATTCACACTTAACCCAACGTCTTGGTCCTATTAAGAAGGTGATAGCGGAGCGAGCGAGGCAACCAGACTATAATGCTTTAGCACTTTCACTTAGCCATAGGAGTTTGACACTGGGGCTACTAGATAGCCCCTGGTGGCTCCGCACTCTCCCGATCTCGGGGTGCGTACATGCCTGGCTAGAAAACGGTCCTTTGTTAAGGCGGAGGAATTCTATCATTCTCACAGGTCATCGAGTGGTTGACCAGTCTCACGCTATATCATGACAGTCAGTTTTCGGCTTTCTCTACTGAGGTGCTCGTCCGGATGAACCAGGGCACAATCGCAGTAGTTCTCCTAGTGCTACCTTAGCCGGTAAAGCGGAACGTAAGGCACCAAAACACAGGAGCCGGGCAAACCCAACATTTGACCAAAGACAATGATTCGGAGCTGATGCATATAGGGCCAAACTCGCGACGCCGAACACTCCCTAAGGTATTCGGTCTTTGTGGTATAAACCGGGCCTAAATAATGGCCTTTGTAAGAAGCCCCTTGTGTCCAGGTACGTGCATTGTTCTGGCGTGGCCACATGCCAAGACGTCAGCATCCTTCTCAATGGTGGATATGTATCAACAAGAGACAGTAAAAAAGGTTTACGCAGGGTCTTAATCTGAAAAGAATCCTTGGAACGGGTCCCTGCTGCACGTCTGCGCCTGTGTCTCCGTTGTGCCGTATCCTGGACGGGTGTAGCACGATGATCGTCTGTAAAAGAGAGGAATTTAGGTGAAAAAGTTGTCGTGCAAAAAGATAGTTTGTTAAAGAAACCATGTATAATTCAAGATGAGAAGAAATTGCCACTTGTCTGCGCGTGTTGAGCCCCTTGTATTGACAAATAGGGGTGTGACCGTTTATTCGGTATGAGTAGCAGTGCCGGACTCGATTAGTTGTGTCTGAGGTCTTGACGGCCTATTGGACGCTTTCTGGTCTGGGCTCTTTAGTGTGCGGCTGCCGAGGCAGCCTCACTCTCTTCGGCGCGCAGAGATCGCTTGATATTTCCGTGCACTGTAATGATGCCATGTGTACCGGGCATCTTGAGTGTGAGGGAGGCATAGTGTGGTATTGCATTGAAGCGAGCGAAAGCTTCGTGTACGAGCAGTGCTTGATAGCCACTTTGAAACGGAGCGATGTGGAAAGTTAAATGCTCGCGGCGGAAGTTATCGGGGGAGCCGAATATAACTTGTAGTAGGAGGGAGCCCGTACAACAAGCCCCTGGGCCTGGCGTTACTCCTTTGAAGGTAGTATTGCTATGGCGAATTTGTGTTGGGTCTAACCCCATCCCGCGGATTGTATCCTGATATATTAGGTTTAGGCTACTGCCGCCGTCCATCAAGACTCGTGTGAAGTGATATCCGCCAATTACCGGGTCTAATACCAGGGAAGCCCATCCTGCGTGTCGGATACTTGCTGAGTAATCGCGATGGTCGAAAGTGATCGGTTAAGACGACCAGTGGCAGGACTTCGCGGTGACAGGCACTTGGGTATATTTTCCTGGGAGTGCCGCGTTGTTTTTTCCCTTGATCACGTGTAACACGTTTACTGTTTTGACTTCTGGTGGAAATTTCTTTTGTTCCCCCGTGTCTTGCTTGGGGGGCTCGTCCTCGTCTTCACTTGGTGTATCCTCCCCCTTGTGTACGGCGTTGAGCTTGCCGAACTGCTTGAAGACCCAACATTCTCTATGGGTATGATTAGCAGGTTTACCAGGGGTACTATGGATCTGACATACTTGGTCCAGAATTTTGTTGAGGCTGGATAGTTCATCCCCGGTGCCTTTAGGGGGCGGCTTTTGACCTGGCCGAGAGCTTTTGAATCCGACATTTACTGCCGTGCCCTTCGTGCTGTCTTCTTTATTCCGGCGTTTGTTATTGCTGTTGCGCCGTGATTTCCCGTTTCCATCTCTAACTTCAGATGTACTGGGGTCGCTGGTGCTGCACCTGGCTAGCCAGCTGTCCTCACCCGTGCAAAAGCGGGTCATGAGGTTTGTTAATGTGGCCATCGTTCTCGGCTTATTTTGGCCGAGGTGTTTGGCGAGCCATTCGTCACAGACGCTATGCTTGAAAGCTGCCAAGGCTTCGGCGTCCGGACAGTCGACAATCTGGTTCTTTTTAGTAAGAAACCTGTTCCAAAGCTTTCGGGCTGACTCTCCGGGCTGTTGAGTTATATGACTCAAATCGTCCGCATCCGGAGGCCGGACATAAGTCCCTTGAAAATTTGCCCCAAAGGCGTCTTCGAGCTCTTCCCAACTTCCAATGGAGCTTTCGGGGAGGCCTTTGAGCCAGTGACGAGCTGGCCCTTTGAGCTTGAGGGGTAAGTACTTGATGGCATGGAGATCATCTCCTCGAGCCATATGGATATGAAGGATGTAGTCCTCAATCCAGACCCCAGGGTCTGTTGTTCCGTCATATGCCTCTATGTTTACGGGCTTGAATCCCTCTGGAAATTCGTGGTCCAGCACCTCATCGGTGAAACATAGGGGGTGTGCAGCACCCCTGTAGCTGGGCGTACCACATTGCTCGGATGTTTGTTGTGTTGCATTGTATGCTGGGGCGCGCTTGCGTGGTCCATAGATGGATCTTGTTGCGCCGTCCTTTGGGTGCGAGCCCTCGCATGGGTCGCGTATTGTATTGTGAGCGGCGTTGTATGCCGCTCTGTGTTGGTAGAGGGGTCGTCTATCCGACCAGGTGGCTGCTTTGATATTTGGTTGTGGGGGTTCTGAGGCCTCCTCATCGAATTCGGATAGCAGCTTCCGCTTTGGGTAGCTCTTGGAGGGGCGATTGTCGCCGTACCTTGCTGCAGTGTTAAGTATTTTACTCCATCTGATTTGGAGTGTATCTTGCGCGGCCTTGAGCCTTTGCTTTTGCTTTTTCAGACTCCTCGCGGTGGCAACAAGCCTTTTATGGGTAGTTTGCTGCTCCGGGTGTCTGTCCGGCGTTATGTCGTCCGGACCATTATCCTTGATAGGATTTGTTTGTTCGGTTTGATTACCCGGATTGCCATTGTCCGGCAGCGGTTTGCCCTGCTCCAGCGCTGGGTCTGTGTGATCTCTATTTCTGTCGAGGCGGGATTTGGGGCGGCGCTTGCGTCGCCGCTTTGACTGCTTTTCGAGGGAACAAGCCTTCGGTGCGTCCTTCCGCTCCTTGTCGTCATCTTTTGGTGCGTCCACCATGTATACGTCATATGACGAGGTGGCGTTCCAGGGTCCAATAGGCACTGGTTCTTCATCTTCTCCTTCATCGGCGTCCATACCGTTGATGTCTTCGGAGTCGAAGTCGAGCATGTCGGTTAAATCGTCGATAGTGGCTACAAAGTGGGTGGTGGGTGGGCTTTGAATTTCTTCATCGTCCGCATCCCAATCTCGCTGATCGTAGTCCGGCCAGAGCTCTCCTGATAAAGAGAGAGACTTTAGTGATTTTATAATATCGCCAAAGGGCGAGTGCTGAAAGATGTCTGCGGCAGTAAACTCCATGATCGGCGCCCAATCGGATTCGACCGGCAGAGGCGCGAATGGTTCGGAGTCCGGAGAGGAGTCCGGCTCCTTGGAATCATGAGTCTCGCGGAGTGCGGGGCTGGTGTTCGGCTCGATCGCCATTAGGATCGCAGCCCCCGAGGCGGCGTCCAACCACCCATCCTCGATCGGCGCGGTTGGCTCCGAATTAAGGGTCAAAGCCGATGCGGGTGCGGCCTTCAGGGCACTGTTAGACGGCAGAGCTAGATCATGCTTGTCGTGGCAGTGCGGCGCGCTCGGCAGTGGCTCGAATCCGTCGAAGATCAAGTCCCCGCGGATGTCAGCCATGTAGTTTAAACTTCCAAATCTGACCTGACGGCCAGGGGCATAGCTTTCGATCTGCTCCAGATGGCCAAGTGAATTGGCCCGCAGTGCAAAGCCGCCGAAGACAGAGATCTGTCCGGGGAGACAAGTTTCACCCTGGATCGCATGGCTATCGATGATCGTAGGAGCCATCAAGCCTGACGGCGACGACACAGAGGAACTCTCAATGAAAGCACTAATGTCGGTGTCAAAACCGGCGGATCTCGGGTAGGGGGTCCCGAACTGTGCGTCTAGGCCGGATGGTAACAGGAGGCAAGGGACACGAAGTTTTACCCAGGTTCGGGCCCTCTCGATGGAGGTAAAACCCTACGTCCTGCTTGATTAATATTGATCATACAGGTAGTACAAGAGTAGATCTACCACGAGATCGGAGAGGCTAAACCCTAGAAGCTACCCTATGGTATGATTGTTGTTGTCTATGTTGTCCTACGAACTAAAACCTTCCGGTTTATATAGACACCGGAGAGGGTTGGGGTTACACAAAGTCGGTTACAATGGTAGGAGATCTATATATCCGTATCGCCAAGCTTCCCTTCCACGCCAAGGAAAGTCCCTTCCGGACACGGGACGAAGTCTTCAATCTTGTATCTTCATAGTCCAGGAGTCCGACTGAAGGTATAGTCCGGCCATCCGGACACCCCTAACCCAGGACTCCCTCAATGACCGAGACACATCTCCGGTCAATAGCGGAACCTGGATGCTCATATTGGCTCCTACATATTCTATGAAGATCCTTATCGGTCAAACTACATAACAACATGCGTTGTTCCCTTTGTCATCGGTATGTTACTTGCCCGAGATTCGATCGCCGGTATCATCATACCTAGTTCAATCTCGTCACCGGCAAGTCTCTTTACTCGTTCCGTAATTCATCATCCCGTAACTAACTCATTAGTCACATTGCTTGCAAGGATCATAGTGATGTGCATTACCGAGAGGGCCCAGAGATACCTCTCTAATACACGGAGTGACAAATCCTAATCTCGATCTATACCAACTTAACAAACACCATCGGAGACACCTATAGAACATCTTTATAATCACCCAGTTACGTTGTGACGTTTGATAGCACACAAGGTGTTCCTCCGGTATTCGGGAGTTGCATAATCTCATAGTCAGAGGAACATGTATAAGTCATGAAGAAAGCAATATCAATAAAAATAAATGGTCATTATGCTAAGCTAACGGATGGGTCTTGTCCATCACATCATTCTCTAATGATGTGATCCCGTTCATCAAATGACAACACATGTCTATGGTCAGGAAACTTAACCATCTTTGATTAACGAGCTAGTCTAGTAGAGGCATACTAGGGACACTCTGTTTGTCTATGTATTCACACATGTACTAAGTTTCCGGTTAATGCAATTCTAGTATGAATAATAAACATTTATCATGATATAAGGAAATATAAATAACAACTTTATTATTGCCTTTAGGGCATATTTCCTTCAAAAACAAGCCGCAACAACTATCGGACCGAGCCGGGCTACCGTAGACTGATCAACCCCAGTGGCCGCAGCTGAGCTTCATACTGTCACTGGCAGCGACGTCGGTTCCCTTTCCGTCGGCACCGCTGCACAGTCCGCACTACTTTCAACTTGACGTTTACCTCGACCTTCATGCCGACGTCGCAGTGCCCGGAGACGCCGTAGATGAAATATTGGGTCCCAACGATGGCAAGCGGAACAACATCGTTACCGGTCGGGAAAATCGCTACGGGGTTGGAGCCACTACAGGAGTCATACCCCGTCTTGCTCACCTCCACCACGTTGTGCACGATGGCGAAGTACTGGAACTTGAGCTCATCGCCAGGGGTGAACCTGATTCTCGAAACCCACTAGGAGTAGTTGGTCTGAAGGTCCCACGACCCGTCCGGCGCGCCCACTGTGTGGCTGGCGCCGAGCGCCGTCCCAAGGATGGTCACGGTCACGGTGATCAGAATAAGAGCTTTGGTCCCCATGGATTAAATATGGATCTACTAGCTAGCTGACTTTGTAGTAACTGAAAATATGTTGGGGGTGGAAGTTTGCGCTAGACAGAAAATTGGTTATGTTGTCTGGTCAACTAATGATCACAAGCTCCAAGGAAGCTAAAGAGTGAAATGGCTGCAGGATGGATGGTGTTGTGAGATCATTGATACTAGTGTGTCGTTTGACATCGATGGATGTGTTAAGGATCATCGGGTGTAAGCGCGTTGACCAGGTGACATAGAGTAGGTCCTCAAAAATACATGAAAATGACATCATACACGTTAGCTCCTGAAACTGATATCTTCTATATCTAAATAGCTAGCCTCCACTAACATATTTCTCTCAACATGCAAGCATACCACCTCATCATTCAACATGCATAGAAAAGGCCCACCCAACATGCAACTATGCATATTAAAAATCCACTTCAACATGCAAATATGCATGCATGTAAAATTCCATTCTATTATGATATTAAATTTAATTCATATATAGTTTTAAAAACTATTATTTCAAATATTCATGTTTCATGTAACCAAAATCTCACTAAAATACTGCAAAATATTCCCGCAACAACATGCGGGGCATCATCTAGTTATTATATATGCTTGACTCCATATAGCTTTAATACTCCCTCTATTTTTGTTTACAAGGCCACTATCAAAATTACAATTTGCAATTATACAAGGCCCCTAACATTAATCGAGGCAAAATTGATGACGTTTGCCTCGTACTTCCTCCTTTTCGGTTTATAGGGCTTATCTCAAAATTTTAGTTTTTCCATTTTATAAGGCTCAATTTGGTTGTTTTCCATCACATGTTCAGATTCCAAGGTGCATTAAATCATTGCATGCAAGTGTTAAGAGAAATTTGACCAATGCATGTACTTTATGCATGCATGCATTGCAATTTATGCACTGATAAACATAATTTTTTGAGGAAAACAAGTGCATTAATTAGGTGCTTTTGCAAACTACAAAAAGTATTCCACCATTCATCATCTACCTTGGTTGGTGAGATTTTTGAATTGAGCGCTATAAATCAAAAAGGAGGGAGTACTAGCACCCGAGGACATTAATATCTCTTGTGTGCATGCGGGAGTGAGAAGGTTAGCTTGCATTTTCAACATTAATCAACAAATGAGGAGTAAGAGGGTTGGCTTGTTGTGCGTGAGAGAGAAAAGCCACATTAATTAACACGACAAACAAGATGACAAGCTAGCTTTGCAACATTGACTTAAACATAGCATTGATTTTTACCTTGGTACCTGTAATATGTGTTTGTGGCCTTGTATACAAAAATGGAGAGAGTAGAAAACTAACAATGGAGAAGATGAGATCGGTAGCCTTCAGTAGACCGAGTCTGAGGACAAAGTAACGAAATCGTCAGTAGACCATGTCCAAACAATTAGTTAGGAAATCATCAGTAGCCATCCGTAGACCTTGTCCTAGTTCGATTTTGCAAGAAGATATGTTAAATCCAATTATAATGGAAAAATTACATTTAACAAAAGAACTGATTTACAATACACAAATAAGCATGCACGGCTGGTCAAGAAGAAAAAAGCACCACAACCGTCGGTCACTAAAAGAACAACACGAGACCAACCGCGACAATGGCTAGACCTAGCCGCGCCACCGCAGACTGGTCAATGCCAGCCGTCGTGGCCGAGCTTAATACAGTCTTATACCGGCACCGGAGCCGCTTCCCCGTCCCTTGGCACCGTTGTACTGTCCGCACTGCCTTCGATTTCACGTTGACTTGAAACTTCATATCGGCAATGCAATGCCCTGGAACGCCGCAAATGAAGTACCGCGTCCCTATGGCCGCAAGTGGGACGACATCAATGCCGGTCAGGAACATCGTGATGGGGCTGGAGCTATTGCAGGTGTCGTACCCAGCCTTTCTCACCTTCACCACATTGTGCACGGTGGTGGAGTACTGAAACTGGAGCTCATCGCCGATGGTACCTAGTTCTCGAAGGCCACAGGGTGTAGTTGGTCTGCACGTCCCATGATCCGGCCGGCGCGCCCATGACCGGTGCCGAGCACCACCCCGAGCATGGCCACGGCACAATGATCAGGATAAGAACTTTAGCCCCATTGATTAAATGTCTACCGACTAGCTAACTGAAAAGATCGGAGCTAGAAGTTAGCACTAGACAGAAATTTGATAGCATCCAAGGAAGTTGCACAGAGAAATGGCTACACGATGGAATGTGCCGTAAGATCATTGATGCCACTATGTCAAAATATATAGGCGATGGATTCGTTCAAACTAGGATCATCAGGTAAGACGCATGAATATGAGTAGTAGTACTCCCAGATGAATTTAAATACATGTTGGTGCGTGCATGCTTGGCTCACCTATTCTACTATGATAATCTAATAATGGTGCGATGGAATTCGTAGCCGAGAGTAGATTGGGTCTGGCGGCAAACCCTCAGGCTGCTATCGATCCGGTGCCCGAGCATGCTAAACATTAATTATTTGAACCTAATATTTGATTAACGTTATGAATGTATTGGTGCGCACGTGCATATTCGTACCGCACGATAATTGATTTATTAAGATGTATGTCACTGTAAAAATTGCAAAATAAAACGTAATCATCTATTCTCAAGTGTACACAAATTACGTACCATAGCTTTATTATATAGAAGGCAGGATAACAAATACAAGAAGGGTAGTAATAGGTGTTGGTCGACTGAATTTGGTCAAGATCGGTCACCGTGCGCGCCATTGTAATAGGCCATCAAGGACAGTTGGTTCACGAATCGTTCTCTCTCTCGAAATAAGCTTTCGCTCCCTTTATAGATAAAGGCATAAACAACCAAGCCGATACAAAATGACCCGATACAAGGCATTGAGAAGAACCTCATAAGCTGATCTAACGAAAATCGGTAATACTAGCCAAGAACGCTAAAAACACACTAAGTGCACCTAAACGCCTCGAGCTAGCAGCCGAGAAGAAGCACATGAAACCCACCACCGTGCAAGAGGAAGACCCACCCTCACCGGCGACGCCCCCAGGAGGGTAATGACACAAAGCGTCACCGCCGCCACATCAGCCGAAGCTAAGAATGGTTTCACCCTGAGAGTTGGACGCCAAGGAGAGGTCCAAGGCGATGCCCAAGAGGAATACAACACCCGCATGCCTTGTTGCCGCCGGCGCCAGAGCGCAAAGCTTTCGTTCGACCACAGCTCCCTCCACATCGAAGAAGCTCTAACGGGGACCCCACCACGACGGAATGGGAGCACCAAATCCAGATCAGGGCAAAGCTTCCATCGAAGTCGTCTGCTACGCCAAGATCACCCATCACCGTGCACCTCGCCACCCACAGGGCCAAGGTAAACCGTCAACACCCGCCACCACGTCGCTCGCTGGAGAGCTAAGCCACGTAGCCCGTGTCGGGGTTAAATCTGGCGGATCTCGGATAAGGGGTCCCGAGCTGATGATGTTAACTTCATGGTAACAGGATGAACAAGGGCTTGGCGAGCTGAACTCTTGTAATTTCTGGACACAAGATGAAAACGAAATATGGCAATGCTTTCAAAGCTTCACGAGCTGAAGTCTTGTAATTTGTGTTTCTTCTTTTTTTGGCTCAGTCTGTTAGGGTTTGTTTTCTTCATTTATCTTCTTTTCAGGCTAATCTCAAACCAGTGTGTACATACACTTCCCAATAATATAAAATATTGCAGTGGGTGTTTACCCCCACTATTTCGCCTTAAAAATCATGTTACTTATCTAGACAAATTTAGCTTTGCCTGAATTTCTGTTGTATATAATGGATGGATGCAATGGCATTGCACTCAACACATCTTTAATAAATTTATTTCATGGTTACACACTTGGTTATTATTTGGGTTTTGCAAGAAGATATGTTGAATCCAATTATAATGAATGCAATTACATTTAACAAAAGAATTGAATTTAATACACAAAGGGACCATTCTACGACCAAACAAGGAAAAAAGGACCACAATCATCGTTCACTCTAAAATAACAACGTAAGACCAGCCGCGCAACAACTATCAGACCAAGTTGGGCCACCCTAGACTGATCAACGCCAACCGCCGCAGCTGAGCGTAATACTGTCTCGGACTGGCAGCAACGCCGGTTCCTGTCCGTCGGTACCGTTGCACAGTCCGCACTTCTTTTGACTTGACGTTGACCTCAACCCGCAGATGAAATACCGGGTCCCGACGATGGCTAGCGGAACAACATCGTTACCAGTCGGGAAAGTTGCTATGGGGCTGGAGCTGTTGCAGGAGTCAGAACCCGTCTTGCTCACCTCGACCATGTTGTGCACGGCGGCGGAGTACTGGAACTTGAGCTCATCGCCGGTGGTGAACCTAATTCCCGAAACCCACCGGGAGTAGTTGGTCTAAAGGTTCCACGACCCGTCCGGCGCGCCTACGGTGTTGCTGGCACCGAGCGCTGTCCCAAGCATGGTCATGGCCACGGTCATCAGAATAAGTGCTTTGGTCTCCATGGATTAAATATGGATTTACTAGCTAGCTGACTTAGTAGTAACTGAAAATATGATGAGGGATGGAAGTTAACGTTAGAGAGAAAATTGGTTATGTTGCCTGATCAACTAATGATCACAAGCTCCAAGGAAGCTAATGAGAGAAATGGCTGCAGGATGGATGGTGTTGTGAGCTCATTGATACTAGTGTGTCGACATATATAGGCGATGGATGTGTTAAAGGATTGTCGGGTGTAAGCGCGTTGACAAGGTGGCATAGAGTAGGTCGTCTAAAATGCATGAAAATAACATCGTACATGTTATCTCCTGAAATTGATATTATTATATATGCTTGGCTCCATAGCTTTAATAGAAAACTAACTATGGAGAAGATAAGATGGGTAGCCGTCAGTAGACCGGGTCTGGGAGAAAACGTTTAGTAACCAAATTGTCAGTATACCATGTCCAAACAATTAGTTAGAAGATCATCAGTAGTCATGAGTGGACCTTGTCCTCGATAGATCCGGATGCCCGCACGAGCGTACTAAACATAAATTAATCCAACATATTCTCTAGTTAAACATTCCGAACGTGTTGATGTGCACATGTACTACATCGGTACGTCAAATAATTATATAATTAATTAAGGTTCTTCTAAAATAATAATTAAGATGTATGCCACTGTCAAAATTCATGAAAATTCACTATTGATAATATGTTGTGTTGACCAAATTCAAATGTTGCATAGTCGAGCCTCGCCGTTGTCATATAGCTAAAATCATATTTGGCGAAGAGGATTCATAGTCGGCCCTAGTTTTTGTTAGTGAAAGGTAATTCCACTAATAATTATTTGTCATATATGTACTATACATTTGAGCTAAACCACGACACTTATTATGAATCGGAGGGAGAAATTTTTGTCACCACCATTTCTCCTCGAGATGCTCTTGTTTCTTTTTTTTAGTATGAGTTCCCCTGTTCCATTTCAAGCAATAAAACCACAAAATTTTGCAGTGCGCCCAAATAACAAGGGGTAATCTCTGCGGTCCTGAGTGGGGAACTATACCTTGGGCACGTTGGCTTCAACCTGCAACTTACATCCAAACACTACCACTAAGTACACCTTAAATATAGAGGAAAACTCTCATAAGAGAACAATTTGAAGCAGGCTCACAAGGTCCGCCCTGGAGAGGTTATAACATTTGCGAGGTAAATGACAATTCAAAGCTAAATGAAAAAATATTTACACTAAATATTATCCTTTTTGTTACTCATCTCTTAGCCCTTTTATCTAATATGATAGTGTAAAAGTAAATGTTCTTTATAGATGCTAAGATAAAATCATAAATCTACCATCTTAAGAGAAAAACGACGGAGGAAAGATACGCTCGTCAAAGAGAAAAGCTACAACAGGACACCGCGATGCTGCCTCCGGCCATGGTTTTTGCTGGAACCAGTTGGTGAGGACACTGGAACCAGCCGTGGTGCATCCTGGGAACAGAACGACAATAGATGTTGCATCTGGTCATCTTTTTTGCTGGAATTGACATGTGTGGATGCTGGAATGGGGTAGGAGAAAAGCTGCAAAACCTCAGCGACCATGCAACAATGTTCCCGCGAGCTACGGCGGCGCCGATCGACGCTGAATGGCGGCATGCCTCTAGCAGCGTGGCGAGGTGCTGGGACCCATCGGCAAAAAAACTGCATTGAAAATTTGAAAGACCTACATTGAAAATTTGAAAATTTGAAAGACCTACATTTGAAAAACAATCCCCATCATATTTGAAAGACCTACATTGAAAATTTTCTATTCCATGGAAATTGCCACAACTACTCATCTATTACTCTACTACATCTATCAAAACATCTACATCATCATCAACATGGGGATTTGGCTGGTCTAACCTCGAGGTCGGAGGGGGGTCGGTGATGGGGAGGACGGTGGGGATGATGCAGGGCTCCTTGATTTCTGCAAAAAAAACAATATAAACAAAAACATTATTATCCTCATTTTAGGACTTAGTGAAACCCTATAAGCTATCAAGTAAATATCCAATTTGAACCATAGAAAAATGCCCTAATTTCACAATATAACTTAGAGTTTGATTACTGAAATTCCTATTACTAAATTTGATACCTAAAAATTTGTCATATAGAATTCCAATACATTTCTATAATTCGGAAAGTTCTATACCTAAAAATTTATATTACTAATTTTTTTACTAAAATTTTGTATTACTAAAAATTTATATCTACCTTCTACAAAAAAATTCTACCTACCTATACTATTCAGAAAACCTACATTCTACAATCAAAGTGTTACATGTCAACTAAATCTATTAACTATGTTTGATTTTTTACTAATTCACTCTAAACACTATAAGCTATCAACTAAACCCTAGAAGCATACTAAATCAAAGTGTTACATATCAACTAAATCTAAACACGATAAGCTATCAACTAAACCCTAGCCGTGTGGATGGAGGAGGGGAGGGAGGATGGGTTGTGGATAGAGGAGGAGGAGGGAGGAGGGGTTGTGGAGGAAGG
>NC_041380.1:522775916-522778086 GCF_002162155.2 Triticum dicoccoides | reverse complement strand
TGGAGGAGGGAGTAGCAGTGGGTGAGGGGAGGAGGAGAGGCGGCTAGAGGAGGGAGGAGTGGGGCGGAGGAGGGGGGAGGGGCAGCTAGAGGAGGGAGGAGGGAGGAGGGAGGAGGAAGAGGAGAAGGAGGAGGCTTACCGAGGCCGGGGGATGGCGGCGACGTCGGCGATGGTAGGAGGAGGACGGCCGTGACGGTGATAGTGAGACAGGGAGAGTGAGGAAATGTGCGGGCCGAGGTGGGGGATAAGGTCGGGTTAGCAACAGCGCGGGCCACGGCCCAGCGCTACTACTATCTAGTTAGTTAGCAGTAGCGTGGTTCCCATAGAGGCGCTACTACTATACCTAGCCTGTTGGCAACCGTGTGGCATCTATAGTGGTAGCGCGTTTTGTTCCTACCGCACTACTGCTATGCACATAACAGTAGCGTCCTTTGTATACAAGCGCTGCTGCTAATGAGCAGTAGCGCCTCCTTTTATCCCGCGCTACTGGTAAGCTTTCCCTAGTAGTGCGAGGTGCTGGGACCGTCGGCAAAAAAGTTGTGAGCAGTCATCAAAGTAGCTACGACAGGATGAACAAGGGATTGGCGAGCTGAACTCTTGTAATTTCTGTTTCTTGGCAAGCATAGGGTGTCCCGAGCTGGTGATCTTAGCTTGATGGTAACAGGATGAACAAGGGCTTGGCGAGCTAAACTCTTGTAATTTTCTGTTTCTTGGTGAGCAGATTTTGGGACACAAGATGAAAACGAAATATGACAATGGTTTCAAAGCTTGGCGAGCTGAAGTCTTGTAAAATTATTATTTTTTGCTTTTTTTGGCCCATTTTCCACATGTAAGTTGTTTTTATTTAAGAAATTGCAAAAATATTCAATTAGCATATAAAGTGTTCAGCGTTTAGGAAATGTATTTATGGTTTTAAAAAGTGATCACATGTTTTAATAAAGTTTATGTGTTTGTCAAAAGATATATTTGCAATCAAAATAAATTTAAATATGTGTGGTAAAAAATATTTATAGCCTAGTGTGCCCCTCGGATTATAGATACTCAAATGAACACTTTTAAAACTTTAAATACACTTTTGTAGTTAACATTTTACTGTAACTACAGGATTTCTGAAATAATACGTAAATATTTTTAAAAATTACATTAATATGTGTTAAAAGTAAGTTATTTTTGTCTGCATATTATTTATAGATAAGAATATTCTAACTTTATTTATATTACTATTAGAATAAGTTACATAATTTTCAAATTTTCTAAAAATAAAAGAAAACTCACATGTGGAAGGGATATGTAAAAGGAAAAAACATAACATTCTAAAAAGGATCAAGTGAATATTATTTGAAAAATGAAGATTTTAAAAGTTAGATTAACAGTTTGAAAATATAAAACGTTTTAACACTTTAAAATTACTTCATTAAATATGTGAATGCTTTTAAAAATTATGAAATCATTTTAATATTTCTTAATTATTGTTTTGATTACGTGAATATTTAAAACTACATGAACAATTTTTTTGTGGGTACATGAGCATTTATTTGATATTGTGATTATAGTTTGATGAATATTTTTCTAATTTCTAAAAGAAGGAAAAACAACTAACATTTGAAGATGCAACCCATTTAACTCCACGGTCGCATTCAGTAGAATTTTTTTAGTGATGCATAATGGGAAGCAATGTTGTCTTGACGAGGTGGTTAGCGTGGGGCGTGGGCTGAGGTTTCTGTATCGAATCCCAGACTTGCCCATTTTTTTACACTGACAGGTGGGACCTGATGGTCATTGTGACATATATTCTATAAGTCAGTCTGTTCCAGCACTGCAGGTGAGCCCCACACCATGCTGGCATGCCTAGTCAACGATACATACATATCTAAACGTGATTTGAACCGTATTTGAACCATATTGCAAAGTGTTATAACCAGTTTAGTATATTTTTCAAGTTCAGACACCAAGGTGAACATCTACGGCAAGTTTAAGAACCAAGGTGAACATCTACGGCAAGTTTAAGAACCACGAGTGTTATTACCTAGTACAACTTTGTATTAACTTTGTACTAAATCAACTACACTTATTTTAGGACAAAGGGAGCATACACTAAGGAAGGTTGCCAGGGGATCGAATCTTGGAGCAGGGGGTTCGAATCTTAAAGCAGGCAAATCCATGGTTTTTT
>NC_041380.1:522773622-522775732 GCF_002162155.2 Triticum dicoccoides | reverse complement strand
TGCAGGCGAGCACTTCCCATATGTGACAACACTAAATCGGGCCGAATCGTCTCAGAAAAACTAAGGACTGGATGGTCAAAATCGATTCCTCATTTGAATATGCTGGGGAAGCAAAAAAAAAACATACGTACAACTGTAACGATGCAATAGGTGGAGTTAAGTATTTGCAGCCAACACCAACAGCACTCCAATTTTCGTTCACGGCTTATGTACAACGCTCTGCTGGTTCTGAAATTCAGCCACTCTTGTAACTCCAACGCAGCCCAATCTACGCCTCAGGGGGAAATACGTCCTCAAAGAAGTGGTTCAGATCACCTTTTCGCGGATCGAAGGCCAACAATTTTGCCATTGCATCCTGAAATTTTGAACAAATACTCATCATATATTCACTTACAATAACTATCCCACTCTGCATGTAACAGCCTAGCTAACGACAGAACAAACATGCATGCAAGTCATAAACCTGGTATTGCTTGTCCTTTGCCGCCAAATTATCGCAGATCATGCGCCTTACAGGTCTCTTGGAATGGATATCCTCCAGAACACTAGCAGATCTCTGAATAACTTCACTGGGAACACCTGCGAGCAGCCAAACATGAGAATCATTTCTCTATGAGCAGTCATGCTGTCCGGTTTCTTTCTTTTCACAAGATCTCTTCGAGCCACACGTGTCATGATGTAGATCAAGTAAAATAGTACTCCCATAGCATATGAATTTCTGAATACAATGGCAACTAACAGTGTGAAATAAATAAATAAATTTAGCCTTTCATCAAAATGAAAGCAGATTAGTTTATCATGCTATCACAATTTGCCAGCTCAATAGAATTTTACTCCATGAACATACCAGCAAGCTGTGCACAATGAAGTCCTGCAAGAAAAGATGTGTTACTTGTTATCTGACTCAAAAGGATCCGTATCTATCATTGTATAAATGCTGTATACATAAGCTTACCAAAGCTCAAGAGTGCCTGTCCAGGTACAAGTCTTCACCATGGGTATCACAAGTTACATAGCAAATTAGTACCAAAAGGAAATTATTCGGAACAAGAAAAACACATAACAGCTAAGCTTTCATATCTACTTACCTGTAAAGGAATATGATGTCTTCATTGCTTGTCTGTCCATCAGGATTCAGAACACTCATGGTACAGCATTTTATATGTTCAGACTGCAAAATTTCTCACATTTACCAATCGTTATAACCAGGGTCAGGAAACCTCAAATGTAAAAGGACATACAAAATTTCTATACACCAGCAAACTAGTTGTTTTCTTAACCTGTGGGAAGTAGTTTTCGGCGAAGATCTCCGTCAGATGTGTTGACAAAAGGACCTGCAAGGTTGCAGCAGTTAGATCATATCGCAACACATTACAGTGGTAAATATTACTATAAGAATTCCATCATTTATCCATAGAGTAAATTTACAGCATTCCCACATTCAATCAAGCTGTTTAAGAGATATACAAATCAATCAGCAAAACTAATGTGTCGCGATACTCATGCCATTCAGGAAAAAATATGCCGTTATGAAAGAAACTCTTACGGTTTCAAGAACTGGCCATGGACAGGGTGCATCGAAGCTAGCTATCCACGTGCCAGAACTATGAGTTGGTTTCAAGATCTTACGGGTTTTAACTCTAGCCTACCCCAACTTGTTTGGGACTAAAAGGCTTTGTTGTTGTTGTTGTACAAAAGAAACTCTTATATAGGAAATATGTTATAGGATGCAGAATGAATATCGGACCAAGTTTTCCCTTCGACAAAATATAGAGCCATATATAGAACCTGTTTTAGGTATAGAACGATACATTGACAATAATATGTTACTCATGCTTGAAAGCATCAAACAAAATAAACAATATGATTCAAGAAACGCAACATTATGCCTTACTTCCATCCCTTATTTGCACTCAGTGTTCTATTCTACAGTCCCGTTTTCACACAAGTACAGAGTTCGAGTAATACTGGACCTTTCTGTATATCTTCTTTTCAAGTAAGAAAATATAGTATATCCATTTTCTATCATGAATCGAATTTTGATTCAGTTTTAAAAATGCATAAATCTGCCGCCAAACAAGGGTAACCATTCTGGTACCGGTATTCACAA
>NC_041380.1:522763931-522773303 GCF_002162155.2 Triticum dicoccoides | reverse complement strand
GGGGGGGGGAGATAGTAGCAATCTGAGCTAGTAAACTATGAAATGATGGTATTAACTTCAAGTGTGGCTGTAAGGAAGATCAGACAGGCAATACTATCAGATTCATAATCAACAGTAACATTTATCCAGCTACCTAACCTTTGGAGGATAATCATAATTTGCAAAATGACTGATAGTCCCTCCAAGCAAACCAATACCATCTGCAAGGAATCAGGAAAGAAAATTAGCCATCTACTCTTAAGTCATGTTGAGGATGGGAGGAAGAATTTCAGATTTTCTGTGGTCTCACCTTCTGTTAGAGTACCCTTACCGAATTCATCTAATAAGCACAGTGATCTCGATGTTGCATGCCTGCAAAATTTCTTTGGTTGTATGTTCAAGATCGCAAGACAACTTAAGGGTGGATACAAATATGATACCTGAGCATTGTTCCAACTTGATGTAAATCAATCATAAATGTTGACTGCTCAGTTGTCATTGACTTGCTTCCCATTGCACAGAATATCCTACAAAACGTTATTAAACATGTCAGATATATAAAACTTCAATCTAGGATTACTACGATAACTGTGTGTCATGAACCGTATACATATTAGCATTTGACCTACAACACTAATACACTAATAATTTCCCCTCAATTCTTCATACTGAAACATGTCATATAAACACAAACCTATCAGTCAATCCAACAACAGCAGAATCAGCAGGAACAAAGCTTCCAATATGAGCAAGAAAAACCACCAATGCAACCTGAAAGCAAATATCCAACGCAACTTGAACTTTATTTCGCAACTTTGAGTTCATGAAAGTAGGAGTTCGTACATGCTCTCCCTAGGAAGTAAAAAAACACAAAATTTAAAGTACATTAACGATCTGATCTGCAGCCATGTTTTAATCCAGAACTAACTGATACAGCCTAAGCATTTGTGCAATTTAGTTTGGGGTGCACAAAGCACTTCTCAGGTAACATTACCTGCTTAATGTAAATGCTTTTCCCTGAATAGTTAGGTCCAGTTATTATGTTTATTCTTCCTGAGATAAAAATAGCCATAAATCATATTCTTGACAATAAGAGAAGTACTAAGTTTAGAATATCAAATATCTTGGGAACTAGCCACCTGCACTGCGGATTTTCGTATCATTTGGAACAAATGTGTCAACGGTCATTTCCTGCAAAGCATGTCTAAATTGTTGTTGAAGTAAGTTCATTGCCTTCAACCATAAGACTGTTAGTAATACCCAACTAACATGTAACATGGGAATAAAAAAAACAATACTAACCTTCCATTCTGTATCTCAAGTATGGAATCCTCAGTTAAGATGGGCCTCACGTAATTGTTTTGGCGCGCAACAATTGCCAATGATAAAATACTAATGTAACAGAACAGGAGCTCGTTAGATCGCCATATTGTCAGTAAGTTGAATGTGTGTAACAAATATGTGCATACCAATCAAGTTCTGCTGCAAAGTTCACTGCTTTTGTCAGTTGAGGTAGAAACTGAAGAACACGGCATACTAGATCCCTTATGATTGCTCTTTCCATGTCTGTCAGCGCAACAACGCCAAAGTCATTATCCATTTGCAGATTTATGGAAATACAAGAAGAATATCCATTGAAACTTCAATAAGACACACATTTAGACCCGTTTTTTTAAAAAAGGTTACATGTAAACTTGAACTATAGAAATTTCTGGAACAAAATATAAAATAGCAAGAAATTGGCAGATGAATATAAAATTACATTCCGAAATCCACAGGCATGTAATATCTGGAGAAGATGGCAAGATAAACTTGTTAAGGTGAAATGCTCACTGTTTGCTTATTCATGGCCTGTAACTTTAAAGGTAAAGTACCATCGAACATCAAGTTCAAAATAAACTCATTTGTAAGTGTAGCTCTATCTTCATCAGGGAAAATATGATTATTGCACCAACAGTATACATAATTCGATAAGAAACCACAGCATTGGGAGCAGAATTAAATAAGTAGATAAATTATTTAAGCTACCAAGAATTTTATGATAAATATCTCCCAGAAGGTTGTCCAGCTCTCTTGTCTTCTGAGTATGGTAGTAGAACCTTCTCTCTTCCCCATCCTCTGAAAACTGATGAGCATAGAACTTATTACACATTAACAATCAAACGAAATAAAACAACACACAGCTTACCGCAAATTCAAAATCTTGAAGTTCTATTAACAAGGCCTCACTTATCTTCTCATCAAAAAAACACATCAAGTATCCTGTTAGTGTCATAAATGGTAAACACATGAGTGTTCTCATTATTAACTTTTAGTTCCTATGAACGATTGCATATTGCATTTTACAAGCACTATCCAGCAACCTGTAACACTCCAGTACCAACTATAGTAAATTAGACAAAGAAACTAGTAAATCACAACCAGAAAGAAGTTTACAAACAAATAGCTAATATTTCCAATCCACATGCAGACCAGACTCAAACCCTTATCTTCTTGCAGATATTGCCTCAAACTTTAATTTGTACTAGTCAAACAAGGAGCTAAAACAAATATTTGAACAATGAACCTAATTACTTAGTCGATGGTCACATACTCACTCCATTCTTATGAACAACAACAACAACAACAACAACAAAGCCTTTAGTCCCAAACAAGTTGGGGTAGGTTGAGGTGAAACCCATAAGATCTCGCAACCAACTCATGGTTCTGGTACATGGATAGCAAGCTTCCACGCACCACTGTCCATGGCTAGTTCTCTGTCGATACTCCAGTCCTTCAGATCCCTCTTTACGGACTCCTCCCATGTCAAGTTCGGTCTACCCCGACCTCTCTTGACATTATAGGCACGCTTTAGCCGTCCGCTATGCACTGGCGCTTCTGGAGGCTTGTGCTGAATATGCCCAAAACATCTTAGACGATGTTGGACAAGCTTCTCTTCAATCAGCGCTACCCCAACTCTATCTCGTATATCATCATTCCGGACTCGGTCCTTCCTTGTGTGGACACATATCCATCTCAACATGTGCATCTCCGCCACACCTAACTGTTGAACATGTCGCCTTTTAGTCGGCCAACACTCAACGCCGTACAACATTGCGGGTCGAATCGCCGTCCTATAGAACTTGCCTTTTAGCTTTTGTGGCACTCTCTTGTCACAGAGAATGCCAGAAGCTTGGCGTCACTTCATCCATCCAGCTTTGATTCGATGATTCACATCTTCATCGATATCCCCATCCTTCTGCAACATAGACCCCAAATATCTAAAGGTGTCCTTCTGAGGCACCACCTGCCCATCAAGGCTAACCTCCTCCTCCTCCTCGTGCCTACTAGTACTGAAACCGCACCTCATGCTATATACAGCTGAGAGCTACTCGGTTTTAGTTCTACTAAGTCTAAAACCTTTGGATTCCAAGGTTTGTCTCCATAGCTCTAACTTCCTATTGACCCCCGTCCGACTATCATCGTCTAGCACCACATCATCCGCAAAGAGCATACACCATGGGATATCTCCTTGTATATCCCTTGTAACCTCATCCATCACCAGAGTGAAAAGATAAGGGCTCAAAGCTGACCCCTGGTGCAGTCCTATTTTAATCGGGAAGTCATCAGTGTCACCATCACTTGTTCAAAGACTTGTCACAACATTAGCATACATGTCCTCGATGAGGGTAATGTACTTTGTTGGGACTTTGTGTTTCTCCAAGGCCCACCACATGACATTCCGTGGTATCTTATCATAGGCCTTCTCTAAGTCAATGAACACCATATGCAGATCCTTCTTTTGCTCTCTGTATCTCTCCATGAGTTGTCGTACCAAGAAAATTGCTTCCATCGTCGACCTCCCAGGCATGAAACCAAACTATTTTTTGTCACGCTTGTCATACTTCTTAAGCGGTGCTCAATGACTCTAACATAGCTTCATGTATGGCTCATCAGCTTAATTCCATGGTAATTAGTAAAAACTCTGAACATCCCCCTTGTTCTTGAAGATTGGTACTAATATACTCCGTCTCCATTCTTCTGGCATCATGTTTACCCCAAAAATGAGGTTGAAAAGCTTAGTTAGCCATACTATAGCTATGTCTCTGAGGCCTCTCCACACCTCAATGGGGATATGATCAGGGCCCATCACCTTGCCTCCTTTCATCTTTTTTAAAGCCTCCTTGACCTTTGACTCCTGGATTCGCTACAAAAATGCCTGTTGGTATCATCAAAGGAGTCGTCCAATTCAATGGTAGAGCTCTCATTCTCCCCATTGAACAGCTTCTCAAAGTACTCCCGCCATCTATGCTTAATCTCCTTGTCCTTCACTAGGAACCGGTCTGCTCCGTCCTTGATGCATTTGACTTGGTCAACATCCCTCGCCTTCCTCACTAGGATCTTGGCCATCTTATAGATGTCCCTTTCGTCTTCCTTCGTGTCTAACCGCTGGTAGAGGTCCTCATACGCCCAACCCCTTGCTTCACTCATAGCTCGCTTTGCGGCCTTCTTTGCCATCTTGTACTTCTCTATGTTGTCTGCGCTCCTATCTAGGTAGAGGCGTCTAAAACAATCTTTCTTCTCCTTAATAGCCTTTTGGACATCATCGTTCCACCACCAAGTATCTTTAGCTTCTCTTTTACTTCCCCTGGACACTCCAAACTCCTCTAAGGCCACCTTACGAATGCAAGTCGCCATCCACATATTGTTTGCATCGCCTCCTTCCTCCCAAGGGCTCTCCTTAATGATCCTCTCCTTGAATGCCTGAGCTCCCTCCCCCTTGAGCTTCCACCACTTCGTTCTAGCGACTTTGGCACGCTTATCCCGCTGGACACAAATCCGAAAGCGGAAGTCAGTCACCACCAGCTATGTCAAGGGACAACACTCTCCAGATATCACCTTACAATCTAGGCACGCATGCCTGTCTTCTCTTCTCGAGAGGATGAAATCAATCCGGCTAGAGTGTTGACCACTACTCAGGCTGCAAGTGGGACTATACATGGGACTCCCACCTTTAGCCCACTTGATCCCACTACGTTTGGTGGGAATCACCAGCCATCCCGTCACAACTTACGCAAACTATGTGGGCACAAGTGGGATCACATTTACTAGCAAATGCACTCACGATGAAGATGAGCCACAACGCGTACAAACACGATCGCCGCAGGCAGCCGAACCAGTAGCTTGCATGACATAATGATGGAAGAGGAGATGGCCGTTGGAGCGGGACACGCCGACAGCTTGGCGGATACTGCGACGGCGGCCCTCCCTTACACTGCCGTCGATGAGGGCGGGGCGGAAGCCTCGGGACGATCGTCGCCGGTTCACGGGAGCCGGTTCTGGGCCCTGTCGAAGCTGGCCACGGAGGACTCGGTCGGCGAGATGGTCTCTTTCTAGGGCACGGCGCTCAATCGAGAGGGGGAGACAAAGGCGCGGCTGGAATGCCGGGGTCCCGACGGGTCAGTGCCGTCGGAGGTGATGAACTGCAAGGTACCTTGGTCGCCTCTGGTGGCGCATGACACGTGCAGGGGTGCGACTGCGCCAACGAGCTGCTGTGGGTTGTAGGTGCAGGAGGGGCCGGGCGGTCTTGGTGTACGAGTAGTGATGAACTCGTCAGGTGCAACGGCACGGGCGCGTCAGGTTCAGGTGCGGTGGAGTTGCCCAACGCGGGGGGCGGTGAGCTTCTGCTCGCGGGGCGCACTTGCATGAACAGGAGGAGAAAATCGTGCCTCGTTGCCCAGCTGCAGGCGGTCATCCCCATACTCACGGTTCAGGTGTTAGTGCGGCTGTTTGTGCTCATCCAGGTGACCAAGCGTTGGCAGCATGCCGGCACGTAGTTGTTGGATGGCATCTCCTCATGGCTTTCAGCGCCGCCTCCGTCGCTCGCGATGAGGGGAGGGAAGGGGCTGGTGGGTGAGGTGGGTTCCCAATGGGTTAATAGGGCTAGCCCACTTAATTTTCCTTTTGTCCAATGGGATCCCACTAATGCAATTTAGGTGGGATGGGCTGATTAGTCCCATTTAATTCCACTCCCATCTGCAGCCTGAACCACTACTAAAAGTCAGCAGGTGTGATTCTCTCTTTTGAAAGAGGGTGTTAGCCACGATCATGTCGTAGGCTAGAGCAAAGCTTAAGACATCTTCTCCTTGATTCCTGATGCCATAACCAAAGCCCCCATTCACCCCTTCATGTACCCACGTGCCCATTGAGGTCTCCTCCTATGAAGAGCTTCTTGCCAAACGGTACACTCCTAACCATGTCCTCCAAGCCTTCCTAGAACTCCCTCTTGGTGTTCTCAATTAATGTTTCTCATGCAACTACATCAAAGTGTAACCAGAGTACCCAGCTGTACTAACACACAAATTTGAGCCGAACTACCAAGGGTAAAAGGAATTTAACTAACGTGTTCTCCTGTAAGATTAACTTTGGACCCAAAAAAAATGCTTGATGACCGAAAAAAATACGTTGATTTCTAAAAAAAGAAAGCAAATTAGTAAGAACCCCTGCTATGTATATTTCATGTTAGTATAGTAGAAACGGAGACCTTCCATAGCATAAATAAAAGAAAGAGGACAAAGCTTGCGCATGCAATAGCAATGTATATCATATGGAGGGCTCGATAGTATCAAATTTAACAGGATAAAAAGAATAAAGTTCTATCTGGGGATCAGCAACAAAAATACCTATTTGGTGTACATAGACAATTAGCGGAGCTTTTCTGCATTCGAGCGAGAAAGGGAAGGAGGCATTTTCATTAGCTGAAACCTAGAAGCAGCTAAACTGTTACAATTTACCGAACAAAGGCATAAAAAGTTGACGCTTCAAATTAAATTCACTTTGGAAGATCCATCACCTGCTCCAGAAAGTCAGGTAATCCTTCATACACCATCCTCAGTTCATCCAACTATATTTCACAAGGAGGTTCATTTGATTAGAAGAACAAGGCCATATCGTTGAGAAAAAGCAAACATACAATACTAGATACCAAACTTAAAAGGAAAATCAAGATATTTTGAAGAACCACAGAAGTTGCCAAGAAGATTTAATGTTATGATGAATTATTATCACATTAAAGAATGGTGTTCAAACTTTAAATAGTACCCACATATGTGCACACCCACCCAAATGTGCAGACAAGGTCCACACAACACAACGATCTGTTCTTATTACCCAATTCGACCAGACCCCTGTGAGCCATTGAAGTACTCCCTCCGTCACATAATATAAGACGTTATTACAACCGATGTACTCACATATTGGTCGTGATAACATCTTATATTATGGGACAGAGGGAGTATTTAGCAAAGCAGAACATAACTATGATTTGAGGAAAATGAAAAAAAAACTATTTAATAGTGTTATATGGCAATCACCAACTGCAACAACTGAACAGGACGAATACCACAAGTACTGGTTAGGCTCAAGGCAAAGCAATAAGCCTGCTTCAACTATTGCACAAAGAGATGGGAGTTTGATAATTGGCTTTTAGTGATAGATTACAACTAAATGATTATTGAATATAAAGTAAAGTATGGGATCGATTAAAAAGTATAATTTATAGGACAATAGAATACAGCTCCAGGATAAGCACCCCAAGGCCTGACCTCATCACATAAATTTTCTTTCACCAATGTTTCATAGCCTTTTTCCTTACTCCGTTGTACGTCAATGACACCAATCACCTATCAATAATAGATAGAGGTCATCATTTTATGAAAGGTGAAACAACAACAGCAAGCCTCAAAAATCCCCAGAAAAATAAATATGTATTCACTCTATAAGATACTGACATATTATTTGGATAAAATTGTAACACAACCACTCATTCACTGCACAGAGCCACAGATTCAGCAGAAATGTGAATTAACTTCCCAGGAAGAAAAAAATGTTTACCAAGGTCTGAAGCAACAAATTTCACAAATAACTTTTCATACAAGAGTATCCGTAAATCATTTCATGCAAATCTATGCTACATGATGTTAGAAGCCGAGTGCTTGCTGACCACACCAATTCATATAATTCACTAAGATCAGTTGCCTAGTTAGAGATACCAGTAGGCAGATTTGTACAAAGCTATACGGTATAGCATTAACTCATACTATTTCAAAAATTTGAGATGGTCATATTGTTGTATGTAATGATCTAAAATATCACAGCATATCAATGTAAGTCAAAGACAAGGGTAAAACGCATGCACAGACTTTCTTCTGCATTCAAAGTGAGGGACAACGGTACGAGTACTAACCAGATTCGATACATAATCCAGCTCTGCTGTAATTGAAGAATTTGCCTGAAAACATATGCATCCAAGAATAAAGGAACTTCTTAAGTTCAAACTTTCATTAGTTAGTTGTGGAAGTAACAGCACCGGCTTGGAGACTAGTACCTTTTCAACCAAGTCAATGCTCATATGTTGCAACTTATTTGCCAGATGCTCTGATATTCCTACCTCAAAAATCTTGTTTATATGAAGCAAAGAGCAAATGCACTGAAGCAAGAGAAGCGGGCAAAGAAAATTACCAAGAGAAACAAGAGGAGATAAATAACCTACACACCACGTTTGTGCGCCATTGATCAGTAACCTTCAGTGTCCAACACTGGATATCAGATTCATTACAGAACGGTACAAAGCAATAATCAAAACATGCACCATGATAATTGTTCTGTTATTTCCTGCCCAAAATCTTAAGTAGGCGACTTGCCTGAGCATTTACTTAGTTCAACTAGGAAACAGCAGAGGCATGTTCCAAATTTGAGTTCTCCACAAGTACTGTACTAGACATACTTATTAATTCCATTCTGGCGAGCTTCCTAGTTTGGTGTTTGGAATGGAACATTATTATTGGTACCAGAGAGTTCCGGTGTTTCGTTCTGTGCTTTCATATAAAATGGATATATATGCATAAGACACACCGTAAAAAAGATAAAAGGGAAAAAAGGGGATAGATGTTGCTTGTAGGCTGGCATAGACATTGTTGCTCGCGTCCAGCTAGACCTGTCTGATCCCAGTGCCTGGTGACAGCATGCAGGCACATCGCAGAAGAGTCTGTCTTGTATCTAGCTTGTCCAGCTGAACATCCCAGACAACAATACCGCATCGGCAAGGAGCAAGATGTGATGGGAAGCTAACTTTAAAAGAGAGTAGGAGTGATCTTTGTGTGTGGAGGAAAGCATTAGCACAAGAGTTCTTTACTTGAAAGCAGTGCAAAATAAGTTCAGTCAGCCGACAATAGCGTGACCTGATCAGAAGTTTGTTCCAGAATATGTTTCGGTCGGGATGGACAACCTGTACGCAATGACACCTTCCATTTATCATTTTGCTACTTGGAAAGGGAAGCTCCATGATCAAGGGTTGAAATGGTTTCTTGAGACGAGACCAGCTCCTCACCACCACCACCACCCCACCCCCCACAC
>NC_041380.1:522749064-522763448 GCF_002162155.2 Triticum dicoccoides | reverse complement strand
TTCCCTCCTCCAGTCCCCTCGCCGCGCTCACTGGCGGGGAGGGGGGGGAGGGGGGCCTCTTCTCCTCGAGTGGTGGTGGGCGGCGCGGGACGGCCTCATCGTTTGGGGGCGCAGCGCTTAGTGGGGTGCGGCGGCGCTGGTGTGGTGGGCTACGTGCTGTGACCGGCAGGGATGTGCCCATGGTGGTGGTGGCGGCGCGAGCCCAAATCGGACCTGGATCTGGCGGCTCTCCCTCGACAGGCGGCGCGGGGGCTGGCCTCGACCCGGTGTGGTCGTGGTGCTGGGAGTGACCGTGATAGCGCGTGGCGAGCTGCTACAGGGGCGCGGCGGCTGCTGGTGATGCGGTGGTCCCTCGGTGGATGGGCGCTCTAGAGGCCCTCTTTGGCGGCTGGGTGCGGACGGGCCGGCGGCCCTCGCCGGTGGACGTGTGGCTGCGATTGCCCTGCATGGAGCTGCGGGAGCCGTGGTGGGGCGTCAGGGGTGATGTGTGGGGAGGTTGCAGGAGGGATGGGTGGTCTCTACCCGTCACCGGCGCAGGGGGCGCTGGTCCGGACTTGCTCCGCTCCTCTTCTCCCCATTTCCCCTACCTAGCGACTCCGACTCCAGATCGCTGTTCGGGGCAGTCCAGTCACCGGCGGCTCTGCTATGCTAGGGTTTTGCAGGTCGGTTCCAAGTCTGTCCCTTCGTTGGTATTCTGAGCGTCGGGATGCAGGGCGGCGGCCTTGGTGGCGGGAGCGGCGTGCTCGTGGGCGGAGCTCGCGGCTCAGGTGCGGGCTAGTCTTCATGGACATGTGGGCGGCATGGCGGCTGGTGCTTGTCGATTGGTGGCTGTGATGCGACGTCTGTCCCCGGGACTGGCCGCAACCTTATTCAGAGCCGGAGTGTGTTTACGTGGGTGAATACCCTGTCTGGCTTTCCTAGGCTGACGGAGGCGTCGTCCGTGGAGGTCATCATCTTCTTGAAGGCTTCGTCGTGGTTACTCCATATCCTCCAAGATACCCTGGATGAAAATCATGATCCTCTAGATTGGGTGGTGGCGGCACTCCGGTGGCGTATCCTTCTTGAACGAATCGCCTTGGGGCTCATAGAACAACAGCGTGTAGGTTGGTCTCTTCTCGGTGGCTTGTTCCCGGTTGAGTGCTCCCTTGACTTCCTAGTGAGGCTTAGTGACTATCTGTTGTTTACTTGGACTTGTTGTGGGAGTGTTAGGCCTTGTACAATGCTAGGTGCTTAGGGAGGTGCTTAGAAAAATAAACAGGTTTTTTTTAAAGCACCGGTGCTTATTTCTAGAGGAGACGCCTAATTAAGCGTCTACCCTTTACAAATAAGCACCGGTGCTTGAGAAAAGCCTGGTTTATTTCTCCAAGCATCTTGCATTGTACAAGGCCTTAGCTGCTTCTTAGCATCTTTGTACCTTGCCTTGGGTGCGTCTGGTGTTGTATCACTCGTTGTAAGTTGGTTGTTGCTTTATATATAAAGTGGGGCGAAAGCCTTTTTCGGTAAAGCGAAGCTCCATCCGTTGAGGATGGAATGGAATGGATTGATACTAGCATGAAAGGCATAAATGAACTAATTGACCAGAATGGCAGACATGAGATATACTGTTCCAGGATAACATGTATTTGAACTTGGAAATAAAGCTTTTTGGGTACCTTCAGAAATGTGTGCCAATCACTGCTTGTACAGCTGGAACTTGGAGAGTTGAATTTCTTCAGAAAAGAGGAAAATGTTAGTTCGGCATATCTGAAAACTCTGAAGCTGAATACAGCATGCTCAAAGAAACTAGGAATAACCATGATATTCTTAATCAGCACTATGGCTTCAACTGTTTACAATACTTTTGAGTTTCCTTTTTACTTCAGGCCAAAGTAGTATGTCTCAAGCTCTCGATTTCATTAATTAAGAATTACAATAAATAACTATTGATCGGATATAAACAAAGATAGCATGTAAACTTATGTTTTAGCGAATTCACATTGTGTGTAGCAAGATGGAACGGGGTGGACAAACAATAGCCATCAGGCCATGACCCAAACGAACTATAGGGAGGTACATGAAGGTTAAAACTTCACGTAACGCAACTAACTGGCACTTAAGTCTAATCTCCATCGTTTTACCCAGAGAGCATTATCAAACACGTATTATCTTTTTTTTCACTTCAGTTTAGACACACCTGACTTGTCATGACAAAGGGATTTTGACTATATTACAGCAAGCAGAGGTACAAATAAAATACCTTAAAATGTACATGAACAGAGTAAACTAAATAGAACCTTGAGCATGTGGGGAACATCTCTCACAGACTTCAAAGTCTGACGCAGTGCAGACATTACTTCTTCACAGCAAAGGAAGAAAGATATCTAGAATTGCTAGGAAACACAGGACCACAAACCAATGGCATTTTGGCATCAAAAGTCAGAAGGGATGAAAGATTTTGTACTGTTCAAAATAAGGATACTGTGTTGAGGCGATTATTTATGACATCGATATCAATTATGGGACGTAAGAACCATGCTCTAAGATGAAGCATAGAAATAGATAAGAGTTCAGAAAATGTTACTTATTCCTATTTCACTGATACTGACTAGCAGAGATAGAAAACTGACCTCAAGAGACGTCTTCCCATAGGTGTCACACACTACATTTAAGACAAAGCAGTGAACTTACTAGAAAATAAACAAAGGGAAGAAAAAAAAGGCTTGCTACCTTATTGAGGATACCAAAGACTGAAAACCTGCAGTTTAATATTACTATTACAAACTGGAACCAGAGTAAGGGTACAACACGTAGATCCAAGATTCTTAGTTCTTACCCTTCTTTAGCTCTTCCTATTCCCATGTAACTGGGGTGCTTATCCACTTGAAAAATCTGTAGTGCCTCATGAGCAGCTGCATCAAGTTTCAATAATCTGTCTCTGTGATGCATGTCAAGGCATACAGTGCTAAACTAACCATAACAAATTGCTAATATATATGACATAGCATTACCCTACAGTGAGCTACATAAATTGTTAAGTTGCTTCCAACAGGGCAGTGGAGCTATATAAATTTCTTGAGTTGGTTCCAAAGTATGAACGAAAAATGTGTTGCATCTGAAATAAAGTATCATGATGGAAGATGTAATTTAAAATTGACTGCATCAGCATGTTGGTGTTCATCTAATACAATCATAGATCGAAGGATAAAATGAGATCTGTGTGACAGAATCAATTGCAATGGATGCTCCTCCTTCCATTTGTTCAAGGGTATCAAGAAGCCTCTCGCTATCTAATATAGCAAGAAGACCTCCAGCAGCACGAACTTGAACATCACTTCCAAGATCCATCATGGAATTAAGCTGCAAGTACGCACAAAATGATTTCACTGTGCAAGGACAGAATGGTTAACAAGATCTAAGAAACGAGATGAATGGTGAAACATCAACTAGCAAGAGTTTATCAGCAATTCATGTGAGGCAAATATGGGAAATATCCTAACTTCAAGGATATATTGAAAGGAATCACTTTTGAAGGGGATAAAAAAGAATTGTACAAGTATCCTGATCATAGTTTTAATTATATATTACAGATTTAGTGAGAAAATGAGCATGTCCTGATTGCATGTTCCATAGAATGACTAGAAATAGTATACAGGTACATCCAGCAGAAGAAGCGTAACACCTTCCCACCCAGAAATGCAATGCAAGAGCTTGATGAAAACAAATGTTACACTATACTTTTTCTAAAAATGTGTGAGCAACATGAGCTTTCAAATATCAAACGTGATAATATTAACTATTTACGAGAAACAAAAGTTGACTCTATCTATATAAATGATCTGCGAGATCCAAGGCACCTGCACCACTTTGAGGGCAAGAAAATGACACAATGCCCTCAAAAGAAAGAGAAACGCAAGCTTTTTATTACAAATAGAGATAAAAAGGAGCTACACCGCTGTTTTGTTAGATTCAGATTGTAGGATGTAGATTCACATACAGATACTGAAGATGTATAAGTAATACAACTGCATTTGCAATTATATGCATAAGACGTGAAGTTCATGTGATCTATGGTATGAAGTCCCTAAGCAAATGAAGTAACTGTTTCGACCAGTAGGCAGTAATTTTCAGTATAGAAAATTGGTTCTACAATCGCAAAACAAAATATAAAAATAGAGTGGGTTATTTTTGACAATTCCCACCTTCAGATTCCTAAGCATATAAATTTCACCAAAATTCTTAAAAGGAAAGTAACTGGATAGGAACACTGCTATTGATCAAGTAGAGAAACAGAAACAATAGTACATGTGGCCCTGTGCATTTGTATAAATGGAAGAGAACAAGAACCCATAAACAAAAGAGGGACTACTCGCTAATCATATGTCCTCAAAGTTTAGATATGTTATTTCTTAGGAGGTCAAAATCCCGATTTTCTTGGCAACTGTAGCAAGTGTGGGGTGGAAGAAATCAGGAAAATATAATTATAAACTGAATGAAACAATGATAAAATAGATTTCTTCAAGGCCATGCTGAATAAGAGTTTATCATGGCTGGGGATGGTCTTTTTGAAACCTATGGAGAAGTGAAACATATAGGTAGAAAAGGGTAGCAGTAAGATTCTCATTTAGATCACTTACAAAGCAAATCCTCTCTTTTACACTTAATCCATCATCCATTGCTGCAACTTTCAAGTATATTAATCTGCAATTTGGACAAGCAATACACAGATAATTCATCATCAATTCATCAGGTTGAAGAATTAGGAAATGCACGAGATGGAGATACAGTAGCCCAAAATGTATTGACTGCAATGAACTTTCTAGTTACTGACAAGTGTTTTCCTTCCTCACATAGCAGGATCAATACAGATATACAACAAGAATAACATTCATATCATAAGTTATCAAACACCTACATGGATGAGTTTCTCAGCCTTCTCCAAATCCAAAACCGAAAACATTCAATTACAGTTGTTAGGCTAATTTGTTTTTCACTGACAAAACAATGATACTGAAAAGCACCCATCCTCTTATACTATTGCAAAAATCATAATCAAGTTCGGACTGACACTTGGTAAATGTAGTTGATTTAACGTACAAAACAGCAATTGAAACAACATATCCAATAAATAAGCAGATTAGTGCTACCCAAATGGTCAAATCTGATTAATCCTTAAGATATTCATGTAAAGCATAAGTAAGGTGCAGAAACCATAGTTCTCAATTCACTCAAGGAAGTGCTTGGTCTAGTGATCAGGTAAAGAGTACACAAAACTGCTGACCTGTGCCAGGCTTGCTCATAGGTGAATGTTGAGCTTTTCATGAGCTTCACAACAGGGGGGTCAACATTACTATCTGTGTGATTCCATGCAAAACAATCAGATGAGAACTTAAGATATCAGTTGAAGAACTGGCTGCAGTCCAAACCATTTCTCTGTAAAGCCGATAGAAGTTCTTCTTCCGTCTTTGTACTTGCATATATGGTGCTTGGTTTTGCTTGACATTTCACTGATCCAAAATCAAGCAACACAGAGAGTCAGCTATGCAGTTTTTACTGTTGTAAATGTTGAAATTACTTCACACTGGAAAAATTGTCAAAGTATTTTTCTACCAAAACAATTTTTTCGTTTAAAAAAATCCATAGCATACAACCTGAAATTTGGATTTCTGTAGTATTAAGTCAACAACATACCAAGATCAATCAGAGGGAATCCTCCAGCGCTATCTTCCCAGATTTCCAATACAAAAAGCTGGCGCGTATTTGAATCATAGTATGACACTCCAACCCTGATATCACATGAAAGTGGCAGGTATTATAAGCAGTTGACTCATATTCTATATTCCACTGTAACAAATACATTGATGTGCTAGTAATCGACAGAAGAAATTTTTAGCTTTGAAATCTCAGTGTAATGGTAGACTAGAACACAAACTATTCTGCAAATCAGCGGGGGCACTCTGTTTTACTGAGGACTAGTATCCATGTCGTTCGGAAAGTATATTGTGCAGGATACAAATACAAGTAAAGAAGCTTATCTCGTAAAATAACGGAAAAAAATCTCAATAAACTAAATACACATCTAAAGTTTACCTACGCCCTTGCATTACACAAGCCATATGGACCTGCAACACAATCAGTTGAAAATCAGTCAGCACATTGCATAGCACGAATGTGTGAATAAGATATTCTGGAGTTACCAAAGTATCACGTGCATATAGAATCATATCTTTAAGATCATTGAGTGTGAAACAGAAAGTACGACTTGGCCTAAACACAAAGCCATAAAACAGTCTAATAAATGAAGAACAAAGTCACAGAAACTCCAAAGTGAGCCATCCAAGGTCATTCATGCTTTGCAATGTATGAATATCAAAACAAAAGGAAAGCCCCTGGCAAGTATGGCATTCTCTTCAAAAAAAATGGTGTTTTAATATACCAACATTACTTGTACTAAAATCTTGAGGCCTTATCCTTGAAAAATGTGAAGGAAGCTCAAAGAAGGCACTATTAAGAACTTCAGAGGTATACACACCACGCTCCTCCTAGTTGCTTTACATTTCAGGAATATATTCAGCCAGTAGTACTGTTTAACTCTCCAGTAAACCAAGATATCCATTCAGAATTATTCATGGCCATGAATAAACATATAACCTTGCTTGACATTCTGATAAAAAAAATATTTAACCTCTCATACAAATACGTAGATACAAATGGTATAATGGGGCAATCATTAGTTGTTGTTTTTTTCTCTGTGGTTAGGCTTTTCTTCAGTGCTGGGATGTGTAGAAGCACTTAAACATCCAGAAGAAACATTGCCAAATAATACGTTAAATAAGAGATTTTGTGTTACAAAAATCCACAACTCCACCTGCTTGATAGACTGATCCAATCAAGTCAGACACATTAGACATTTCTCAAATCAGGCTCAGGTTTGTGGATGCGGTGACATAAGAACCAACAACAGAATTTACAAGTTAAAATAATATTTGCCAAATACTAGAGGCCCATTTAGATTTTAGGCAAAAACAATTATCCAAACGAATGCAAACACAGCGTCTAACACAATCGAATGCAGAACAAGACTTCCCAGTAACGAAACAGCATAAACACTTCATCCTATCACAAGTAAAATCCCTCGACCTTTGCATACTATGCTTCCACATTTAGGCTAAAGCAGTAGGCAATCTTCAATCAGAACGGCTTTCCTTTTTGGTGTCCACGGTATGCACACAATTTAGAAACTATTTTTGAGTCGAAACAGTTGTGCAGCAAACTTCATCATAATTCATCATTAAAAATCTACCATTCTACTGAAAGGCGCGTCAAATGGACATTAATTGTGTATAAGAGGCATGCAATACTGAAGCATGCCAAATCTATAAGGCAAGGCCGCAAAGCCACAACCATCTAAAACATCGATATGCTCCATACCTCGAGTCCTGGAAACTATTCATAAGCTAAGAGGGATGCTCATTAAAATAGCAGGGAAGAAGTATGTGACGCTTGCATACATGGATTCAAGTGGCATGAAGTGCTCTTCTAAACGCATTTTCTAGGACCAGTTGCTCAAAGGCTAGAGAGCAACCGAAGCAAAAGCAGCACTAAAATAATCATGGAACCGAATCAGAGCACTGGCATGTGCATCAGATCAAAAGCAGCTATGCGACGCCACAACAAGCACACGAGTGTGGCAAGTGCAATAAACAATAACTCCGGCTACATTCCAGATCGGGGACACGGCATTTCGCGCGAAATTGGGGGTTTCCACTTCCCACAAGGCCACGGCACGATTCGAGCGGGCGCAGCGATAACTGGGGCGTTTGATCCAGAACGAAATACTGCGTATAATGCGGCGGTCGGGGCGAGGAACTCGGATGATGAGTCGATACGCACCTGGGAGTCGATCCCCGTCTCGGCCACCTCCTCCTCCTCCTCCTCCAGCTGCTCCTCCTCCTCCTCGTCCATTCACGCTCGCTCGCTCGCCTCCCCCTCTCCTCTACACGGAGGCTCCTCCCGCTCGCCTCCCCGCGGGGGGCGGACCGGCGCTCCCAGCGACTGCGAAGGTCGGCGGGATTCAACTAATGGCTGGATGCAAGCAACCTCACTCCTCAAACCCCAGCGGCCAAGGATGGCGAACGGGGTGGGGACAGCGGGGACGCGATGCCGCGATGAGGAGGACGGGAACGAGGAGGGAGGCGTCTCGCCGGCGACGGGTGGGGGAATGGGCGAGGCGGATTGAGGCGTCGGCGAACCCGCTCCGGCTGCGGCTGCGGCTGCTCTGACACCCGACGCCTTGACCCCACACCCACAGGCCAGTCACTCGGTCTTTTTTTCTTTTCTTTTTGGGCTTGCCAGTCACTCAAGCAGCGTCGACCTAGCCTGGGCCCAACCAAGAAGAAAGATGGGCTGCACAGCCCGTAGCCGGTCCGATCCAACCGTACACTAGCAATATCACGCGACGTATCAAACATTCTCCAACCCCTCAAAAGAAAAATCAAACTTTACTAAAAAAAATTCAAACATTCTCCAAAAAAGAAACGCGACGTATCAAACATTAAAAAAACACGACGTATCAAACCATAGCACACTACCTACAAAAAAAATATAGCACTATTTTAACTTAATTGATTGAGTTTTCCGTGAATAACTTGTGAGGTAACCATATTGCAAACACCTTACCATGCTCACGGATGTTTCACGATTGGATGACATGCCAAAACAATATTTTGAACAAGCTTGTCGTGAGATTTTGGTCACACCAAAACCGCCATTCTCCACGTTGCCAAGATCGATGTACCCGGTAAGTGGAAGTCACAATGCAGTTGCTTGATCTATGCTCAATGTTGCCTCACGTTTCTTCTTGATGAATGTTTTTCCCTTTTTGCACCTGTTGAACTTTTTTTGCACCTGTTGAACTATTTTTTTGCACCTGTTAAACTATGTTGTGGCTTTCAGTACAATCCGTGAACATGTGTGACTGAATTTCATTATGTGCATTAACATTTAAATGTTATTAAGATGTATGCATTTGAATCGTAAAAGAATTATTAAAGTTTTATTGTAATGAAGTCCAAATGAGATTTACGTGTGTAATAGGATGAGACAAATTGCCAAAGAAAAATATTAGGGGTTGAGTTTAGAGCATCTCTAGCCGATCCTCTCAAAGGCTATAGAGTGGTAATATTTTCATTTTACTCCTCTAACTAGCACCTAGCCAAAGTAGTAAACAGGATACTGGAGTAAACAATTTACCCCCGCCTTCTAGTGGGCGCCTAAGAATACTCGGCCACGACCGCGCGGAGTAAACTTTCTGGCCTCTCTCGCACCGTCCCACCCCCACTGCTTCTTCGCTGGTGCACCTCCCGACGATCGTCCATCGGCCCTATCGCTATCTTGCCGCCTCCCTTGGCCCTCCCGCACTTCTGCCCGAGTTCGAGCCCTTCACTAGTCGTCGCAATTGCCAGAATCGAGGTGAAATGCCATCGCCTTAACCGATTCATCGGATTTCTCTCGGATCTTGTTCCTCATTGGTGGTCGCCGCATCAGACCGTGGTTACACACCCTTGCAAGTCATTCCCATGCGTCGCCGCCCGCTAGACTAGCCTAAACGTCGTTGCCGGACGATGCACCACTGCCGCCTTGCAAGTGTTCTTGCCTATGTTAGTTTTTTTTCTTTCATTTCGTTTTCTTTTGTACAATCGAATTGAACCGAGTTCAAACTTAGAAGGAATGCATGCGAAGAGATAAGTGCAAGCCCTCTCATGAAGCGCATTGCGACTGTTCGAGTTTTGACATGTGGGTGTTCGACCGATTTAATTGACAACTATGTCTGCATTGGAGAAGACACAATCTTGAAGGCCGTTCAAAGGTTCACAAAGGCAATGATGTGGTGAAAGATGTGGAGAAAACCTTCGGTGTGCTTTAGAAGCGCTTTGCCATCATTTGTGGACCCGCCGAGTACTGGAGTCCAAGGTCCTATGGCAAATCATGAATTGATGCATGATTCTGCATAACATGACTCCCGTTGGTGATGTACGTTGAAGCGCATCGTAGGATCGAGAACCGACAAGTTGATATCCAGCTCCAAAAAGATCTTGTTGGGCATCATTGACATCTTCATATCACTTCCTAGTTGTGCTTTTATTATGTTATTTGCTTCATTTGAACCATTCGGTGCGTTTGAATTTAAACAATTCGGTCTGTAAACTATATTCTTGATTTGCTTGAACTTTCATTATTATGTTTAATTTTTATGTTTGTTAATATGCAGGTGCAATGTAAACTAGAATTGAATACGTTAAAAAATTACTCTGTTATATTTAAGGAATCGGCTAGGTCCCGCCAAAATTTAGTAGAGTAAAAACAGTCCAATAAGCTTTACTCGGCTGTATACTTCTCTACTTTATAGGAATCGGCTAGAGATGCTCTTAGAAATCGATAAGAAACTAGCCCCCTGATATTCTGAATTGTTTGGGAGTTCAATTTTGAGAATCCATCAAAGTGGCTTGCAATCATTTTCTTAGGACACGCATCAACTTCTTTTTGCATCTCAACACACTTTAACTTATAACAGAACGTTTACAATCATTCTCCAAACACGAAGTAAGGAAGCTAGGAATAAAGTTAAACCGGCTACATGCATCTTCTCCTAGCAAGACTAGTTTTAGAAAAAAAAGAGGCTTACCCCGGCCTCTGAATCTAAAAGATGCATGCTGCCCTAATAAGACTAGCTTGGCCGGCACAAAGATGTGCCAATTGATTTGCTTCGCACCCTACATGTGAACCAAATCAAAACTCTGAAAACCATCAGATATAGCTTCACCTTTCATCAGGACGGAGGAAATTTCCTTCACCCCTGTTTCTCCATAGGTCCACAACACCTTTAGCGTCCGTTTCAATCACCACATTCTGAACCTCATATGAAAAGCTAGCCTTACATCTTACTCCATCCCTCGCCGCATAGGCCTCCGCCGTCGGTGCTTGCTGAACCCAAAGAAGCTCGGGCACGGACCAAGGCTCCGTCATGCCCACGAACACCAACCCCTGTAGCAGCAGTACGGTTTCGTGGAACCTTGCATCAACATTAACCTTCATCGTATTCAGTAACGGTGGTCTCCAGTGAGCAGGTGAAGCAGGTGAACCAGCAGCCGTGGGAATTTTCTCCTTTCCAGTAATTGATGGATCCATTGTGACATGAATGGTGACACCAATGGTTCCCGTTCGCCATGTTCAACTGCTCTCCGTGAAGAACAAACGGACCAGGCTCCAGCAACCAGGAATGTTCACGTTACGCGTCGAAGCATTGCTCCCATACCACATAGGGAAAGGAGGACCAGCGTGATGGACGTGGATTTTTAGAACATCTGCACCCGGGCCCTGCTATCCTAGTTATCCAATATTACTTTAAGATCTGTGCAACACAACTAACTTTTTATCTGAAATTTTCTCTTTATTGTTTCTCTTGCATAAAACATGTTTTGAAGTTCAAACCTTTGCAGCGTGGCAAAGCTTTCCATCTAGAATCTCAAAACATGTTTTGAAGTTCAAACCTTTGCAGCGTGGCAAAGCTTTCCATCTAGAATTCTAGATGGAAAGCTTTGCCACGCTGCAAAGGTTTGAACTTCAAAACATGTTTTATGCGAGAGAAACAAAAAAGAGAAATGTGTTTGCACGAATCGCAAAGCGCAGAATGGATGGCTAGATAGGGAGGGCCTGGATGCAGGTGTTCTATTATATATTTGGGAGTACCTAGAACTCATCTAGATGAGATATAATTTGGTCTCATTCACTTGGAAACAAGAACATATAACATCCATGTCAGCACACATGCATCTTATAGCATCACATCCAATGGCTATAAAAGATGAATGAGACCAAATTATATCTCATCTAGATGAGTTCTAGGAAAACTGTATATATTTTCGCCAGCGTGATGACCCGCTCGACCATGGCACGTACGCTTTGCCCTCTTTCAGCCAAGGCAACGGTGGACGCGTCGTTGATCCCCGGGCACGCCCAGCACGAACAAGGCAATGGCGCCAATGGTGCCAAATACCCGACGCGCCGCCCTGCACGACGGTCGAGTTTCCTCGCACCTTCCCAGCCTCCGCGGCGTCATTCTCCGTTCAGCTCGTCGTCATCATATAAACGCGCCCTCCGCCCTCCGCCACCGCACCGGCCGGGAGGAGAACACGAGCGAGAGCGACGAGCTACGCACTGAGCTAGGCTAGGCATCGCCACCGACCCCATCCGACCAACAGCGAGCGGGAGAAGCCGGCCGGCTTAGCTAGGCCAGGGGAGGCGGTCATCTGAGGCGTCATGGCGAGGCGGCTCTGCGCGGTGCTGCTGGTGCTGCTCGTCCTGGCCGCGCAGTTCCAGGGCGTGTGCTGCCGCGGCGGGAGGGGCGGAGGAGGCTCGCGCGGGAGGAGCGGTGGCGGGAGGGGAGGAGGCTCCGGCCACCCGATCATCATCGGCCACCACCACCACCACCATGACGACGAGCCGCACAGTTACAGCGCCGCGGCTGATCCGCGTGGCCGCGGCGTCTCGAGGGTCTCCGGTGCCGCCGCCGCCCTCGCTGCCGCGGCGCTCGTCTGGTGGCGCTGATCTACTCCTGCACGCGTAAGTAGGCGCAGGGTCGAGCTGCTAGTTGGCTTGGCAATCTAGTACTGCTCGATCGTTTGGTAGCCAGTGGTAGTATGGTTGATCGATCACAGCGTAAATTAAATCTAGGTTGGGTAGTGGGCTGGTGATTTGGTCGTGCTACTACTAGTTTAGGTGTGGTCCGTTGATCTGTGGATGATCTGTAAGTATCAGTCAGAGTCAGGAACCCAACGCTGATCTGTGGGTGATGTGTAAGTATCAGTCAATAACTCAATGCTAATCTGTGAGCGCGCAGTAGCGCCCCTAGTGCCCAATGCCGAGCAATTAACCAAGGGAGCGCTGTAAAAGTTTATATATTGCTTGAACTAATCCTTCATGTGGAGTATACATTCGCCGTCGAACACAATCAGCCCCTTCACGAGACAGCCAAGATGTGTTGTGGTCAGGCACGGCCGGTACTGTTGGATGTCCGTCTCAAGCCACCGTGTGCGCACGAGCGTGCACTGACCAGCTCACGTGAAGCCGGTCTTCGGTCTCGTCTAACCCGAGTCGGCGTGGGAGCCCAAGACCGCGACGGACCGCACGTACCGAAGCCCCCTAGCACCTCGATAGATAAATAGCCGCACCCCACGAATCCAGCGGCATTGGAATTTCGGATCAAGACATCCAGTCCACAGCGACGCCGACATCGACGACTCGACATGGCGCTCTCCCGGCGGTGGACTCGCCGCGCGCTGCTGCTGCTCCTCCTCCTCGTCACCCTGGCGATCACCTTCTCCGGCGCCCATGCGGCCCAGCCTCTTCACGACGCTGCGCCCGTCTGGCCCCGTCCTCGCTTCGACGGCGGCGCTGCATCCGACGCACAGAGGTTCGCCAATTGGCAATGGAGGAGGACGACTGGCAATCCGCCCCTGCTTGCGCAGATCTCAGACTTCGTACTGGAGATGGACGGACCAGCCCGCGTGATCGCTACCGTGGCCATGTTGCAGTGCCGCTCGCCGCGCTTGTACTCCATTTTCTTTTATTTTTGCTATGGGGCGGGAAAGCAACCCTTGCAAGAAAAACGGTTAAATGCTTTTTGACTCCCCTAGAGTCTGTAAAGAATATGGATCTCGTTTCGGAAAATGTATGCTTGTTACCCAGCGTCTGCATCGGATGCCAAAAAATTGTCTGCAAAGCCTGGGAATGTGACCGTCATGCTCGTGGTTTTGAGCCCTGCTATGTCTATGTTTCGTCCGCAATACAGAAGCTGGGAGCTACCGGTGGCCTTGCCACCAATAGTGTACTGACATATGTAAAGTTGTGGGACCATATGCATGTATATATATATGAAAGTATTTGATGAAGAGCACCTCTTGTATTTCTGATTTTAGTCAAATCAATGTCAGGATAGTGCAGTACCTTTTTACATAGGTGGTACGCATGCATGCATGCAACATCTCTCTCCAACATATCTATACATTTTCTCTTTGTTTAAAACTTTCGATGCCCAATATCTTCAACATTAAGGGCAACTCCAACAGAGAGACCCAAATATATGTGGATTTTGTCCGTTTTTTGTCCGTTTGGATCGGCTGAGCGGACATCCGTGTCCGCCTTTTCATTTGGGTCAGTTGATGTGCCCAACACGAGGCTAACGCATTTTGGACATGACCATGCCGGCATTTCGTCGAACAGCTGATGGGCCGCCGCTCTCCCTCGCCGCATCCCTGCCCACAGACGAGGTCGACACCAGCCCCGAGCTTCCGCCGCGCTCGCTTCCCGCCGCTCGCCTGCGCGTCTCCTGCCATGGCCGCCGCCCGTCG
>NC_041380.1:522684737-522748832 GCF_002162155.2 Triticum dicoccoides | reverse complement strand
TTGCAGCGGCCGCCGTGCCCGCGCGCCCCGTCGAGGCCTCCTGCTCGTGCACCTCGCCCGCTCCTGCTCGTGCTCCTCGTCGCTCGCCCCGCCCGCCGCGCTAGCCTCGCAGCTCCCCGCGCTCGCCGCGAGCTCGCCTCCCCGCGGCTGCCGCAGCTTGCCACGCCCGTCGTGCCACCTACGCGGGCGCGCACGAAGGGCGCCTGGAGGCAGCAACACATGCTCCTGCTGCTTAAGTTCGGGCGTGGGGCGAGGCGAGGCACGACGAGCATGGCGCGGCGCGAGGCACAACGAGCATGGCGAGGCACGTCGAGCACGGCGCGGCACATGCGAGCATGGCGAGGCACGACGAGCATGGCGTGGCACAGCGAGCACGACGAGGCACGGCATACGCGCTAGCTAGCTACGCGCCGCCGTTGGCCGAACTGGTCGTTGTGTATGTGCTAGCTAGCTAGCTATCCACGCCCTGTGTGCTATCTAGCCAGCCAGTGGCCGTGTACGCGTGGTAGTGTGGCCTCGAGCAGCACCAGCTCGGCCCCGACGGCACAAGCGTGCAGGCCGAAGTGCCTAGCTGCTGCAGCACCCCCAGCGGCGGCCCACCTCCCGGCGTGGCGGTGTAGATCTCCGGCGGCGCGGTGGTGCACGTCTCCAGCGCACGGCGTTGCCGCGGTTGGCATTTGGCAAAGCGGCTTGGTGTGTGGGTGAGTGGTGGGCCAGAGAGGGAAGAAAAGAGGATGAGTGGGTGGGTGAATGCCAGGTGGGCCAGAGAGCACGTGCAGCAGGCAGAGGCGGACGAAGAGGACGCAGTGAGCGCCCGCTTTGTGTCCGCTTTGGACCCAAATCAGTCCCAAATTTAAATCGGAAATTGGTCCGCGCGGACATAAAGCGGACAGAAAATAAAAATAGTACCTGCGTTGGGCGTCGATTTTTGTCCGCGCGAACCTATACGGACGCATGCGGACGATTTGGGTCCTTGCGTTGGAGTTGCTCTAATGATCTATCACTGAATTTTTTATATATATTCAAATTCCTCTAACACATGATCTTTAGAACAGGACCAATCTTGATTATATTTAAACTAATTTAATTTTTGCTATTTCAATCATATCAAATTTTCAATTTCACTCATTCCAAATTTACTTATCCGAAATAATTGTAATCAGTATTGAAATGATTGAAACCGCTTTCTGAAGATAAACAATCATGCATATGAAACATATTTCAATGTGAACTTGTTATTTCAAAGATGCGACACTAGTGATTTTTTTTTTGAAATGACTAAAATCAGCTTTCTGAAATAAGTGAAATACATTTTTTAATTCAGTGAAAACAATGTTTTGAAATAAGTGAAATTGTATTTTTATAAATGAGCGAAATCTGTTTCATGAAGCGAGTGAAATTGTTTTTTCAATTCATAACTTTTTGAATTGTGTGAAATAGGTTTTGGAAATATGTTTCAAGATATTTCATAAATACGAAGTGAAATTAGTATTAGAGATTTTCTTTGTGAAGAGTGAATCAGTTTTCCAAATCAGTGAAATGTGTTTTTTCAAACTAGTGAAATACTGATTTTGGAATGAGTGGAATTATATTCTTTGAAATGAGTGAAACAGTAAAAGAACTTCTTGAGATATATTTTGTAATGAGTAAAAAATGTTCTCCAATTCAGTGAAATGCTTTTCTTCAAATATTTTTTGAAATGAGTGGAATTATATTCGTTGAGATATACTCCCTCCGTCCCATAATATAAGAACGTTTTTGGCACTACACAAGTGTCAAAAACGTTCTTATATTATGGGACAATGGGAGTATTTTGTAATCGGTTTTCTGAAACAAGTGAAATATAGTATTTCAATTGAGCTAGTGTAATGTGTTTTCTGAAATGAGTGAAATAAGTTGTTTCAAAAAAGTGAAATATAACTTTCTGGTGTGAAACAACTTTTTTCAATTTTCGAAAGTGATTTTTCTACTAAGTGAAATACGTTTCAATTTCGTAAATAAGAAGTGGAATTAGTTTTTGAGATATAGTTTGTAATGAGTGAAATTAGTTTTTCAAATCGGTGTAATGTGCCTTTTCAGATTTGTGAAATACTTATTTTGAAACGGCTGAAATTATATTCTTTGAAATGAGTGAAATAGTTTGGAAATATTAATTATTCAAAAATATTCAAATTAGTTTTTTTGTGAAATACCAAAACATTCTTATGTTTTATGAAAGTTATTTGAAAGATAATTGAAATATATAAAATAAAAAGTAGTTCAAATATATCCAAGATTAATCTTGTTTTGAAGGCCTTGTCACCAAATATTCGAATATTTTTTTTTCAAAAATGAACATTGGTTCAAAACATATCAAGTATTGAAAAATATGAGGATGGAAATTAATCCATGTGAGATGTATGGGAACAGATACCGCATGCATGCGTCGTTCGTCTCCACTCTAACTCTCTCTCCTCTGTAAAAAGGCTGAAAAGACATACAATGTCAGTCTTGTAAGTTGTATTAACCGAGTATAGTAGGGGGAAACAATTTACAAATTTATACGGAGTCAACAACACGCATCTTGAGAAAACTGATGGATGGTGGATAGCCCACCGGTACATCCCGCCACCGATAAATTTACTTATTCGATGTTTCGTCAAACAGAAAGACAGGTGCGGTATTGATTGACCCAACCCACACAGACACAGCCTCTTTAGCTTTCCCCTTGGGCCTCCAGCTTAATTACCATTTTATTTGTATGCAAAAAATTTAAAAAATGTGAAGGCCATGATGTATGTAAAATTAAGAAGTATCAAAAATTTGCCATGTTATACAAAAGCAATTATGCCCCTGGTCTGAATTATAGTATTAAAAAAATACATCCTACTTTATAAAACAGCCATATTAAAAATGCCGTACCTCTTAAAATAATAAAAATGCCATCCTCACAATAATAAAAATGCCATCATATTATAAAAAAATAGCATGCTCTTACAAAATAAAAACAATGTCATCCTCTTATCTTATAAAAAAAATCATCCTCTAATAATAAAAATGACACCCTCTTATATAACAAAAATACCATCCTCACAATAATAAAAATGTCATACGTATAATAAAAAAATGTCATCCTCTTATAATAAAAAATACCATCCTCTTATAATAAAAATGCCATCCCTCTTACAATAAGAAATGCCATCCTCTTATAATAAAACTTCCCATGTGAGAATATTAAAAAAAATTGGGACTTTTGGAGAAATTAAAAAAAGAAAAGATTCAAAAAATGCCAAATTATATATAAAAAAATGTTTTAACACAATAGTAAACAACAAACAAGCAATCTGCATTGACTTTGGTAATCATGAAAATAAGAAAGCTTGAGTTCACATGAAAACTGACTCTCATAGGCCAATCGATCGGCGGGCTTCGGACGAGGGAGTAAAGAAGCCTAGCCTTCGTTCGTCCGTGGTGTTGAACGCCAGCAGCACCATCCCTGCGCCAAACAACATCAGTTGTGGAGATGGATTAGGAGTGAGAGAGGTGGAGTGTGTGTCGTACCTGAAAACCGGGGTGAGCGCCATGTACACAGAGGACCCTCTCTCGCCACGGGGGGCGCCCCTCTGGAGCAGCCTCGCCATGGCCGCCGTCAGCTGCGGAAGCGCAGATCCAGGGGCCTCCCTTGGTCGCAGCCAGCTGGAAGCCGCGCTTCCTTGATGAGGACGAGCCAGGGGTGTCGCGTCGCTGATCTGGGAACACCACCGACGTGGGCTTCGATTTGGAAGCACGACCGGCTTCATGTGTCACCGCCGGTTGCCAGCGTCATCGTGGGCGTCGCTGATCCTTACCATCCATCTTCGCCGGCTTCCTGTGTCACCGCCGGTTGCCAGCGTCATCGTGGGGCAGGAGGGAGACGGCAGATGGGGACGGGCATCAGTGGGGAGATGAAAGGGGATTTGACCGCGGGTTGGGTTGCATATACTAAAATACGGAGGCTTTTCTAAAAAAAAACGAAACGACATCTCAGTTTAGCCACTTAAAAAAGAACCGTGGATTGAATTTCGAAAACCACAGGGACTCTTTTGTAAAACGCCACGAAGATGAACCCGGCAAAAGCAATGCGTGGGTAAAGATAAAAAATAAAGATTTGATAGACTAGAATTTATTCATGCCTTGCCTTGTACTCAAGTTTATCATTATACTTCTACCCACGAGTCTCAAGCAATAAACAATTTGTTAGGATTTAAATTAATTCTGTTATTTGGGATAATCCTCCCTTGTGTAAACGGACGTCGGTTGCCACATGCACCCGTTCGATACTCCCGCGACCCCCACCATCGGACGCATCTGTTCGTGGCGACGGTTCTCTAAGTATATAATCCTCATGGATCATCAATGAAATTGAGAGTTCGATCAATTTGTTCTTTCACACGTTATCAGCACATAACTCTACCGAGAGCAGAGCACATACGACTCTCGCCAAAAAGCAGAAAGAAGGGAAGAAAAGCAAAGGTAAAGAGAGATGCCTCATGGTCTCCTATCCTTCTTCCTGTAACTCCTTCGGGCCGGCAGCCGTCGTCGTCAGGTTCACCGCCGTTACCACGACATCGGCGGACCTCGACGCCATAACCGCAATGCTCGTGATCTTTTGCGGTTCAGAAGCCGCCGGAACAATTTCTGTCGCTTCTGAGGGCGTCGCCGTGGTCTTGGACTTGGCGCCCGAGATCTTGGCGCTCGCCACGGTGCTGGACCCTCTGGTGCTCCGCCTGAACCGACTATGCCGGAGGCAGCGCCGCTGCCGGCCTGGATTCTGGCCGGACCAACCGCTCCGATGTTACAGGCGGACGAGGTCTTGGAGCCCGAGGTCGATGCAGGGCCGGCCCATAGGCCGGGGCAACGGGGCGACCGCCCTGGGCCCCTGGGAGGTAGGGGCCCCAACCCACGTAGTAGTATATTATATAGTAAGGCCCAAGCCCATCACGTAGCTAGCACTCACGGACTAAAAGAATCGATAGCTAGTTTAGCTACGCTGCTGCAGCGCTCCATCGATCTCCTTCTGTCTCGTCTCCAGTTTCCTCGCCCCCTCGGCTCCTCCCCAAATTTTCCAATCCCAAAGAACAGTGCCGCCGCTCCGGTGCACTTCCAAATTCAAGGCGCCGCTCCGTGTATCCATTAATGGAGACCAACGATGTTGTTCCTCTGCCCAATCATCTCTCTTTGCATCCTCAACGTTCCACATCTGATTGCAGACGCTTGAGGCATCACCGCATTAGAGATGGTATGTCTACCCCCTTCCCCTAATCAAGTACTCTTTTGATTCAAAATAGCCCGGCACTCCGCCTCTGATTGCTCCATCTGACATCTTCAATTCTTCTCTTCCTAGTTCTTACTCTACTGGCATGTTCTTCAAAGCTTCATTGGATCCATGCGCAAAAACAAAACAAAAAGCTTCATTGGATCCAGGGATTAGAAGGGGAGACGGGGAATGAGTGTTGTAGCCTTGCAGATGTGGGAAGCTACATCGACAATTCGACACCAAGCCATATGCCTATATTCAGGTGCTTTTCTCCTTGTATTGACTGTTTTTCTGTAATTTTTTGGTGATATGTCTTCTGAAAAATGTTTATCAGTGAGAAAAGAAACTGAAAGAAAAACAGTATATTATTGCTACTTTATGCATTGAGAAAGAAAATTTGGATGAAATAAATACTAATGTGGTTGCTGACGACTTTTCTTCCAGAAGTGCTAGAAGAAATAACAAGATCAGCATGTGTTTTTTTCCACCTCCCTTGCGGTTTTAGTTCAAAATCCATCAATCTATACTTGTATTTATTAAATTGCTTTGGACATACAATATATTCTGAATTTTTATTTGTACACAAGGGCCCCATTTTGTCGTCCCGCCCCAGGGCCCCGAATATGTATGGACCGGCCCTGGGTCGATGCAATGGACGTTCGACGCCGTCCGCGTTGAGCCGGAACTTGCGGCTCCTTCACCACCGCCCCCGTGCCCGATGCACCGCTGGGGCCATGCCCGACCCCGCCGTCGTCTCCTCCGCGGGACTACGAGGTCCAGGAGAAGGTCGAGCCCGCGCCACCAGCGCTGCCCGCGGAGCCCGCACAGCCGGACTCGCCGCGCCTTCCGTCGCCGACTCCGGCGCACGAGGCAGTGGCCGCTGGGGCTTCTGCGGCAAGCTTTGGGCTGGGGATGCACATGCCCTCGCTGGTTGGTGCGCGCGCCATGAACATGGATGCCGGCGCCTCTTCGTTGAGCGCGAGCCTCGGGCTGCGCCTCCCCGCGTCGGCTGTTGCGCGCGGGGACGTCCTCGACAACGGAGCCGCCAGCTCCTCCGTTCCATTGGCGCCCCGCCACTGGCACATAGTGCCGCGCGCTGTCCTGCAGCAAGCCGGTAGTCGGCCGGGGCGATGGAGCCCGGTGAATCTTGGGCTGGCCAATGGCCACTCCAACGGCGTCGCGCCAGGGGCGCACATAACATTCCCGGAGGATCTTCTTCTTCAGAGGAGGAGGAGGACGCTGCGCCGGGGCATTCTACACGCCGGTGAGGCAGCCACCGGTGGCGGAGGTTGGTGATGCTGGGAGACGCCCACCGCTTGAGTTGGATCTGGAACGATTTGTGGACGGGAATGATATTCCCTCGCCTCCTTTACCCCCTCGCGTGAGTGCGTACACGCTGTTGGACAGCCACCAGCCCACCACGTTAGCCACTGGCCCATGCGTACGTGCAGCAAAGAGAAAAAAAAAGAATTAAGAACGAAAATAAAAAGGTGACACTTGCCACGGTAGTAGGTCATCCAGTTTTTGTCCTATTACCATTATTTTTCGTGCCAGGCGAGGTCTTCAGGACGAACCTCATGCTACACATGTCTCCAGGAGATGGATAATGTTGATCATATCCTTGCACAATGTGTCTATGCCCGTGAGACCTGGCATCGCTGCTTTGATGTTCTGAACCTGCCTACCACGGTCACGACACCCCAAGATTGCTTTCTGGAATGGTGAATGGCGCAGAGACAAGCCTTCCAAAAGGAGGAGAGGCGTGGGTTTGACACTTTGGTTATCTGTGCCATGTGGTCCATGTGGAAGCAGCGGAACGCCCGTGTCTTCAATCGGAGAGAACAACAGTTAGATGCGCAGACCCTGACGAGTAGCATTCTTGAGGAGATTAAGGAATGGAAACTTGCTAGAGGCGGAGTAGGTGGTTTACAAAGATTCGTGAGAGTGTAGCTTATTCTCATGTAATGGTGTGGGTGGGCTAATGGTGGTGTCCGCACTACTATCGGCCTCTTGTAATCAAATTTCCTCCCTTCTATAAAAATATGGTACGCAATTTGCGTACTCTCGAAAAAAAACCATTATTTTTCGTTTTCTTTTCTGATTAGCTTTCTAGCCTTTTCAGTTTTTGTACATATGTGTTCGTTAGTATTTTCTTACATAGTACTATGTAATACCTGCTTATGAAATGTCAACATGTGTATGGATGCAATTTTTAATTGCTACATGTTGATTATTCTTGAAAAATATATGACTACTTTCAGTTTTTGCACATATCTTATGGATTGCATTAAAGGCAATATATACTTTGTTCACAACTGTGAGGTCTACACCACGTGGTGATTACCTCTATGTGTTCTACAAAACAAAGATCTACACCATTTTATGGTGATTATCTTTTGTAGAAAGTTATATTATGGGTCGTTTAGGTTTTTCCTAGGCCTTTATGTGGATTAAGCATATCATAGTAACGAAATAATTTTTGATTGGTGACCATCTTCATGATTTTCAAATACTTGTCAATTTCATAGCATTTGTCATTGGTTGTGACTACACTGTCACATGCTCCATCAGGAGAGGATTCCAAGGCAACAGTGGCGACTATACTACATATTATGCTATGAATGTAATTATCCAAAATACTTGCATATTTTGGTGACTACCTTCCATGAGTACACAACTTATGAGATGTGATCATAGCAACGAATTAAATTTCGTGCACAACTGGGAGGTTTATGCCACTCCATGGTGATTACCTTCATGTGTTTTAAATAACACAAGGTTGTGAAGAGGCTATGATTGATTAAAATGTCCATAAGAGTGAGGCACCACTAAGTGGTTGATTACCTCTATGTGTTTTACGGCAATTAAAGGTTTATTCTTTATGAGGTGACTATACCTTTAATTTGAAGATACATCTTATTGTGATGATTACCTTCTTATGAAGGCTTGCTCATGAGTCACTAAGAACCACCATGATCATGATTATGCTTAGCCATAGCATTTTCATTGTACTTAATTTACTGAAGGTAAATTAATGCATGAGAATTTCATGCAATATATGGCTGACCTTTTTCAAAAGTAAATGCGATGTGATGACACAAGGTGGATGTCATGATTGAACATGGGTCATGGGCATTAATATTTTGTCGACCCGTGGCCTTGTCGCCACTAAAACTCCACCATAGAGAATGTTATGGCTATTTAAAAATAGCTAAAATGTGCAAATTTGCATTTAGGTGACATCGCAATGTCTTGGTTCTCGAGTATTTAATGGATGATGAATATCCATTTGCCCTTTTGGTACCACCTTAAGGAGAGATATGTTGTCATAAGCATCACATGAATGAATATTCATTTGTATTAAGGACTTCAAGTCCGTTGATGCTTATAATTCTGTTGTCTATAAATCCACACTAAGTTGAGATTATGTGATAAGGCATTCTCAGATCTTGATCTGATTGTATGTCCTTACTGCACTTTACATCCTCATATGTTGTTAAAATAAACACCATCTTTGTTTCAGGGTGAAAATTCGATGAACTTCTCATGAAGAGTCATCTGGTACAACCCCAACGGGTACTATACCATTACCTGAAATTTGTGCTAGTGCTTATAGTACTAAAACAGTTTTGTGGCTAGAGTACCACGAGGAGTTGAACGGAAAGTGATAAAAAGATGACAAGCAGAAATGGAGTATATATATCTCGCAAAAGAATGTGTCATTTAATTTAATGATCACAATGACAACTCCCAAGTTTGTCAAAGGGGTGGTTGTACGGAATATCATACTAATGATTACCAAATTATGAGGTTTTGGGTTGAATCATGTCACCGACCCATTGGAGAAGGCAAATGAGTTTAATGGGATAACTTTGAAGTTCTACTTCAAATGGACAAACCAGAAAATATTCTGGTGCAGTAGAAGGAGAATGCACTCCTCTACATTGATGATATGCTTGTGGAATAACATTCACAAGATATTTTGGAGATCGTATGTAGTCTCCTAGTTATCCCGAGATATCATTAGCCTATAAGTGTACTACTACATGTAGTATAATTTGTAACATATATCTTGTCCATGAGACATGATAGTTATGAGAAATTGAGTGTATGAATCAATTCATACTCAATATTGTTGCGTACACAATAATTTTTCCTCCTTTATCAGTCTGGTATGAGGACGATTAGAAAAATTATTGATAATTTTGTTGGCCGCAACATAGTTGCAATATTCCTGAAAATCATAAGATTTTATGTGCACTCCATGTGGCATAGGGGAATTAGTTTTAAGGCACTCTCACCTTAAAATTTGATGAGCCACTCATTATTCTTGAATAGATTCAAGAATGATGCAGATTATTCAACCATTGGCTGGGTTATTTTGGTACTTCATGGTATTCATAGACACATCTAGATGGTGGTCTTAGGTGTGGATCATCCACAAAAAACCACATGTTTACTGAATTCAGTGCTCAAATTGATGAATTTGGAGCAAATGATCCTACGCATGGGATAATTCCATTGCAATGGATATTCATTGAATTTGATTCACGAGAATTACATGGTCATATTCAGTACATCGTGTACCTACTCAGAATGGTGTGGCTAGATCTCTTGTCAAAGAGAGTCAAGTTGCATGGCCATTGCTATAGAATTGTAATTAACCAACATTTTTGTTGGTGGTAACATGCGGTCTCACACGCCACATATTTGGTCTAAATGGGACCAAATGGATTTAATACCGTATCCCCCTGCAGTCTTTACATGGAAATCAGTGAAGTATTTCCCATCTGCGGTAATTCGGTTGCATACCGGTATCACCACCCCGGCGTACATTAAGGGCCTTCACATATATTTGGGATCTATGTGAGGAATAACTGTGGTATGATAGTTAATCCGTCAAATACCTTAACCCTAGCGAGGGAGTTATTTGCAGCCCGTGCGCTGATGCTTATGCAATAAGGACATTTCCTGGCATTAGGGGGAGAAATGTACCATATAGAATGCCAGAAAATGCAAATGAAATGTCGTAGACATTTTGTCCACGTACTTAAGAATATGAACCAGAGATTCAGAGTATGAGAAATTTGCAACATATCGCAAATAATTTGCCATATACATTTACTGATGACAAAGGTGTCACTGGATTCTCGTACCAGAATGAGTGGAGGTACCTAATAACCACTCGTATCCCCAGATGAGATCAAGAGGGGGAGAATTATGGTCACATGGGATTAAGTTCTCATATGTTTCTGCGGAAATAGAGGAAATGGTCTCCTCAGTCAGTAAATGTGATTCAACATCGCGTTGAATGACACCTGAAGGATGCGCGTCATCCATAACCCAGCACCGGTGTGCACACATATTTTTGGTGTTGGGACATCGAAACACCTTGACTGCGTTGTCATGGGAAATCACAAGGAGTTAAGAGGCATAATGATAATTCCACTAAAGATATTGATTCATGAGAATCGAATATTGAAGTCTACATATGTCGACATAAATTTCTTCTTGAGAATTGTTGAAATCCTTTTGGGCCCTGAACCAAAATCCATGGAGAGTGTCGTTGGCACTTATATTGGTTCAAATGAAAGGAAGCAATTAGGAAGATTAGCACTCGCTCATCAAAAGAGAGGTGTTTACCACAGTAAAACCTACTCCTCATAAGTACCTTCGTTTATGAAGAGAAGTGATTTTCGTTCAGAAACGAAAATAGATGAGGTGGTGAGAAAGCGAGGCTTGTAGCGCAAGGGTTTCCGCAGAGACCCAACATCAGTTATGATGTAGCATACCTTATCAGTATGAGTGGAAATATGTTTCGATACTTAATTGGCAGTACAAATCCATGCAGTTGATATATGTAATGGCTGCATACTCACATGGATCGTTAAGTTCGGAAATAGATATTGAAGTCATTGAAATGGCTTAATATTCCGAATTCAATGATAAATCGCAACAAGTGTGTGAAGCTTCAGAAGTCATTCTATGACTATGAAGAGGTCGGAGAGTTGTGTGGTACAACCGACTAAGTGAGTTACTCCTCGATAAGGATTACTCTAATACTAATGATTGTTGATGTGTGTCGGTGTCAAAACCAGCGGATCTCGGGTAGGGGGTCCCGAACTATGCGTCTAGGCCGGATGGTAACAGGAGGCAAGGGACACGAAGTTTTACCCAGGTTCGGGCCCTCTTGATGGAGGTAAAACCCTACGTCCTGCTTGATTAATATTGATGATATGGGTGTTACGAGAGTAGATCTACCACGAGATCAGAGAGGCTAAACCCTAGAAGCTAGCCTATGGTATGATTGTATGTTGTGATTGTTGTCCTACGGACTAAAACCCTTCGGTTTATATAGACACCGGAGAGGGTTAGGGTTACACAAGGTCGGTTACAAAGGAGGAGATATCCATATACGTATTGCCTAGCTTGCCTTCCACGCCAAGTAAAGTCCCATCCGGACACGAGACGAAGTCTTCAATCTTGTATCTTCATAGTCTAACAGTCCGGCCAATGGAGATAGTCCGGCTATCCGGAGACCCCCTAATCCAGGACTCCCTCAGTAGCCCCTGAACCAGGCTTCAATGACGATGAGTCCGAGGCGCAGTTGTCTTCGGCATTGCAAGGCGGGTTCCTTCTCCGAATACATCACAGAAGAATTTGAATACGAGGATAGTGTCCGACCCTGCAAAATAAGTTCCACATTCCACCGGAGAGAGAATAATTTTTCCGCAGATCTAATTTGCTGGCTTGTTTTGGCAGCATGACGCCATGTCATGGCCCGACGATTATTCGAACCGTTTCTCTTAACCAGCTCCACACATAAAGCGAGGCGGTTTCTTGACACGCCTTGCCGAAGCGAAGATCGTGTTCCCTTAATTACGGGATTCTCATTAATGCGGTCGTGGGTAACCCAACCGTGTCTAGGACTCCTAGATTATAGGCAAGTCCCAAACGGCTACGGAGAGGACGCTTGATATTCACCCTCTTTATAAGGGGACAAGGTTTTTGCTTTTTCCCTCTCGTGCTCAATCGAACCCTTCCCCTACCTCGAGTTCTAACACCCAAAGCCTAGGTTAGGTGCTCCGGATCTTCAACCATGTCCGGATCTAGCCTTCAAGGACGATGGACGCCCTCCTCCATTACGGAAGAGGACATTAAGAAGTTGAGGGAGGCCAGATATCTGACAGCCGAGGTTTCGCATCGGCTGCCTGCTCGAGGGTAGGTCGTCCCTACTCCCAAACCCAACGAGAACATTGTGTTCGTCTCCCACTTCCTCCGAGGTCTAGGCCTCACTCTGGATCCTTTAGTCAGGGGCTTGATGTTCTATTACGGGCTAGATTTCCACGATCTAGCTCTGGACTCCTTTCTCCACATCATGACATTTATTGTCGTGTGTGAGGCCTTCCTCCGTGTGACCCCTCACTTCGGCCTGTGGCCCAAGACCTTTGAAGTACAGCCGAAGATGATCGAGGGGCAACATGTAGCGTGCGGAGGTGCATCAATAGGCAAGATGGCAGGAGCTCCATGGCCGAAAGGTTCCTTTCCAGAGGTGTCCAAATTATGGCAACGGGAGTGGTTTTACGTCACGGCTCCCAGAAGTGCCAAGTGGGCGGCTGCCCCCGCTTTCCGCTCGGGCCCCCCACCACAACTGATGTCATGTATTAGTAGGGGTCTGAGCTGGGGTCCAGCCAAGGATGTGACTATACTGCAAAGCCGCATCCGAGATCTCTTCGAGGGAGATTTTAATTTGGTTGCGGTAATACAAGTTATGCTGGTTCGTCAAGTCCAGCCTTGCAAACGCCGGCCCCTTCGCTTGTGGGAGTTCAACCCAGAGGGACCGGGTGCCATTCAAAGTTTCCTCAGTCTGATGCATGAGGAGATGTACAGGTCATTCTTCTGACCTCAAGTGGAATGTCCGGATATCAGCGAGGACGTGGGCCTGAGCAGTAACCGCGCCGCCGAACAAGTAAGAAATCCTCTAGCCGAACACGCTGTCTTTTATTCGAAGTTATTTCTGAGAGTTTGCTTTTTGACCAGGACTGGCTAACAAAGGCGAAGATGATTCAGTGTTTGGCCCCCCTCCCTGAGGGTTTGGAAAATCCAGTATTGGAGAAGATGCTCAAGGTCGCACCTTGCCCGGAGCCCTCGAAGGAAGATACCGGGGGGGATAATACGGGCGGACACGGGCCCCCGTTGCTGCTCGTTCCAACCGAGGGAATGAGCGTCTCCATGAAGGAGGACAACCGGGGGAGGAAAAGGACTGCTTCCGAGGATCCGGAAGCCGAAGCCTCCAAACGGGAGAAGAAATCTCCCGCAGAAGCTCCCGCCTTGGGGGGTGCTCCTGCCGCACACAGTCCACGGGGGATCTGCCCTCCAAAGAGTCATAAGTGATCCCAAAATACTTTAAGGTATGCTATCTGTCTTCTGAGAAAATAACCACCGCATATATCTTGCAGTTCGGGCCTTAGCCCCTCTCAGATGAGCTCGTCTTCGGGTGATCTTCTTCCAGAGATGATGGAGAGCGAAACGTCTCCCCCGGACTCCTCCGCTCCAGAAGTGGGTGACCCCAAAGTGTCGTCACGGAGGGCCTCTCCAAATCCGGTGAGGCCAGAAGATAATCCCATAGACCCCCGAAGTCCCCAGCGTCCGGCTCCCGAGGAGAGCAGACAAAAGAGTTCGGCACCGTCTGGTGTGCGGTCGGACGTTCTGAGGGAGTTGGTGGGGCAAGCGGCCATCTTAGAAGAACACCGTGTGCTGATGGGTACGGTGATGGAGAGAATCTCGTCCACCGAAAGAGGATTACATGAAGCCTTTATGAGTCTACTGACAGGCTTTGAGGTACGTAAGATAATATGTGATAGTACTGCACATGTTAGGTGTGCCCTGGGTAGATAGTAGCCCCTGAGACTCTGGTTGTCATCGAGAACGGCGACGAACAGAGGATCATATTCCCAGGCAATAACCAAACTACCTCTATGTGCAGGTGGTGGAAGCTCCGGTGGCTAGCCGGACTAGTGAGTTTTCCCAATTAAAACGACAACTGGATGCGGTAGACGCCGACATTGAGCTTGTTAACAAGAGGCTTGACGAGGCACAAGGTAAGTGTTATTATCCGGTGAATGCCACATAGTAAGAGCAGCATAATGCCAGTATCTTTAATATGTTGTGACTGCAGATGGAGCTGCCACCGTGGAAGCCTTGCGGGCGGAACTTGCCCGAGCCAAGGAACAAGCGAGGATTAGTAATGCGGCTTCTTTGAAGCCAGCCAAAGAGTTGAAAGCCGAGAAGGCCGCACATTGCGAGAGCCAGGAGAAGATGGCCAAGATGGCCGTAGAAGTAAAAGACACTGCCGACCGTTGTCGGTTCCTTGAGAAAGAAAACCGAGCGAAGGCAACAGACCTTGAGAAGGCCGCGGCGACGGACAAAGACACCCGTTCTGCTATGAGAGCGAAGAAGGAGGATCTGCGGGAAGCTGGGGATATTGCGGCTGGGAAACCCTTCATGTTACGAAGGAAGTTCGGAGATCCACGGTATGCCCCTATGGATCGGCTGTGGAGTTTGGCAGATGCGTATATGGATTTGGCGGCGAGCGCTGCCGATGCGGCCAAGTACTTCCAAGGTCAGACATATCGTGAAGTGGACAAGCTATTCTGGACGCAATTCCACGTTCCAGAGCGTCCGCTTTCATTGACTGACCAGCTAGCCGAATGGGCCGAACTGAATAGGTTCTCCGGACTCGCCATGAGGTCTGTTGTGGATCAGCTATGGCCGGAAAGGCCAAAGCCGAACAGCTATTTTAGCTTAGTGCAGCAGTTCCTTGATGCGGTGCCGCGCATTAATGCGATGAAGAGGTCGGCGTGCATAGAAGGCTCGTGGATGGCCCTTGCCCGTGTTAAAGCATACTGGGCGGAGATGGACGCTACCACTGTTGCGGCGCAGGGTTCGGCCATAGGCCGAGTGGCAGAGGTTCTCGAGGGTGCTCGTTTGATAGAGGCCCAGTGCTCGAAGAATATTATGTTTGAGTGATATGTATTCTTATTGTAAACACAATGCTTTTATGAAGTTTTTATAAGGCTATGTTTATACTTTTGCCTGAAAGTAGTATGATGCCTCCTGTGCGGCCGTTTATGTATACATGTGTATAATCTGAAAGATTGCAGTCGTCGGCTTTAACCCCCACGCATATAATGCGGAGGTGCTCGCAAAAAAAATGCGTGTTCACACTTAATCCAACGTCTTGGTCCTAATAAGGAGGTGATAGCGCAGCGAGCGAGCCAACCGGACTATAATGCTTTAACACTTTCACTTAGCCATAGGAGTTTGATAGTGGGGCTACTAGATAGCCCCTGGTGGCTCCGCACTCTCCCGATCGCGTGGTGCGTACATGCCTGGCCGGAAAATGGCCCTTCGTTAAGGCGAAGGAATTCTAACATTCAGATAGGTCATTGAGTGGTTGACCAGTCTCACGCTATATCATGACAGTCAGTTTTCGGCTTTCTCTACTGAGGTGCTCGTCTGGATGAACCAGGGCACAATCGCAGTAGTTCTCCTGGTGCTACCTTAGTCGGTAAAGCAGAACGTAAGGCACCAAAACACAGGAGCCGGGCAAACCCAACATTTGACCAAAGACAATGATTCGGTGCTGATGCATATAAGGCCAAACTCGCGACGCCGAACACTCCCTAAGGTATTCGGTCTTTATGGTATAAACTGGGCCGAAATAGCGCCGTTTGTAAGAAGCCCCTTGTGTCCAGGTACGTGCATTATTCTGACGTGGCCACATGCCAAGACGCCAGCATCCTTCTCAACTGTGCTGAGAATTCGGTGGATATGTATCAACAAGAGACAGTAAAAAAGGTTTACACAAGGTCTTAATCTAAAAAGAATCCTTGGAGCGGGTCCCTGCTGCACGTCTGCGCCTGTGTCTCCGTTGTGCCGTATCCTGGACGGGTGTAGCATGATGATCATCTATAAAAGAGAGGAACTCAGATGAAAAAGTTGTCGTGCAAAAGGATAGTTTTTAAAGGAACCAAGTATAATTCGAGATCAGTAAAAAATTGCCACTTGTCTGCGCGCGTTGAGCCCCTTGTATAGGGGTGTGACCATTGATCCGGTATGAATTACATATACTTGTGTCGGACTCGTCTAACCGTGTCCGAGGTCTTGACGACCTGTTAAATGCTTTAGTTGGTGAGGCCGTTTTTAGTGTGCGGCTGCCAAGGCAGCCGCACTCTCTTCGGCGCGCAAAGATCGCTTAATACTTCCATTTACTGTAATGATGCCACGTGGTCCGGGAATCTTGAGTGTGAGGGAAGCGTAGTGCGGTATTGCATTAAAGCGAGCGAAAGCTTCGCGTCCGAGTAGTGCTTGATAGCCACTTTCGAACGGAGCGATGTGGAAGGTCAAATGTTCGCTACGGAAGTTATCGGGGGAGCCGAATATAACTTTTAGTAGCAGGGAGCCCGTGCAATGAGCCCCTGGGCCTGGCGTTACTCCTTTAAAGGTAGTATTGCTATGGCAAATTTTTGTTGGGTCTATCCCCATTTCGCGGATTGTATCCTGATATATCAGGTTTAGACTGCTGCCACCGTCCATAAGGACTCGTGTGAAGTGATATCCGTCAATTATTGGGTCTAATACCAGGGCAGCCCATCCTGCACGCCGGATACTTGCTGAGTAATCATGATGGTCGAAAGTGATCGGTTGAGACGACCAGTGGCAGGACTCCGCAGTGATAGGCCTTCGGGCGTATTTTTCTCGGAGTGCCGTTTTGTTTCTTCCATTGATCACGTGTAACACATTTACTGTTTTGACTTCTGGTGGAAATTTCTTTTGTTCCCCAGTGTCTTCCTTGAGAGGCTCATCCTCATCTTCGCTTGGTGTATTCTCCCCCTTGTGTACGACGTTAAGCTTGCCGGACTGCTTGAAGACCCAACATTCTCTATGGGTATGATTGGCTGGTTTGCCAGGGGTGCTATGGACCTGACATATTTGGTCTAGAATTTTGTTTAGGTTGGACAGTTCGTCTCTGGCGCCTTTAGAGGGCGGCTTTTGCTGACCTGGCCGAGAGCTTTTGAATCCGGCGTTTACTGTCGTGCTCTTCGTGCTGTCTTCTTTATTCCGGCGTTTGTTACTGCTGTTGCGCCGTGACTTCCCATTTCCATCTCTAACTTCAGATGTACTGGGGTCGCTGGTGCTGCATCTGGCTAGCCAGCTGTCCTCACCCGTGCAAAAGTGGGTCATGAGGCTTGTTAATGCTGCCATCGTTCTCGGCTTTTCTTGGCCGAGGTGTCTGGCGAGCCATTCGTCACAGATGCTATGCTTAAAAGCTGCCAAGGCTTCGGCGTCCGGACAGTCGACAATTTGATTCTTTTTAGTAAGAAACATGTTCCAAAGTTTTCGGGCTGACTCTCCGGGCTGTTGAGTTATATGACTCAAATCATCTGCGTCCGGAGGTCGGACATAAGTCCCTTGAAAATTTGCCCGAAAATCGTCTTCGAGCTCTTCTCAACTTCCAATGGAGTTTTCGGGGAGGCCTTTAAGCCAGTGACGAGCTGGCCCTTTGAGCTTGAGGGGTAAGTACTTGATGGCGTGGAGATCACCTCCTCGAGCCATATGGATATGGAGGATATAATCCTCAATCTAGACCCCAGGGTTTGTTGTTCCGTTGTATGCCTCTATGTTTACGGGTTTGAATCCCTCTGGAAATTCATGGTCCAGCACCTCATCGGTGAAACATAGGGGGTGTGCGGCACCCATGTATCTGGGTGTACCGCGTTGTTCGGATGTTTGTTGTGTCACATTGTATGCTGGGGCGCGCTTGTGTGGTCCATAGATGGATCTGGTTGCGCCGTCCTTTTGGTGCGAGCCCTCGCGTGGATCGCGTATTGGCTTGTGAGTGGTGTTGTTTGCCGCTTGATGTTGGCCGTGGGGTCGTCTATCCGGCAGGTGGCTACTTTGGTATTTGGTTGTGAGGGGTCAGAGGCCTCTTCATCGAATTCAGGTAGCAATTTCCGCTTTGGGTAGCTCTTGGTGGGGCGATTGTCGCCGTACCTCGCTGCTGCGTTGAGTACTTTACTCCATCTGATTTGGAGTGTGTCTTGCGCAGCCTTGAGCCTTTGCTTCTGCTTTTTCAGACCCCTCGCGGTGGCAACAAGCCTTTGACGGGCATTCTGCTGCTCCGGGTGCCTGTCCGTCGTTATGTCGTCCGGACTATTATCTTTGACGGAATTGGTTTGTTCGGTTTGATTCCCCGGATTGCCGTGGTCCGGTAGTAGTTCGCCCTGCTCCGATGCTGGGTCTGTGTGATCGTTATTTCTGCCGAGGTGGGATTTGGGGCGGCGCTTGTGCTGCCCCTTTGACTGCTTCTCGAGGGAACAAGCCTTCGGTGCGTCCTTCTGTTCCTCCTCGTCGTCTTCTTTTGGTGTGTCCACCATGTATACGTCATATGATGAAGTGGACGTCCAGCGCCCTGTGGGCGGTGGTTCCTCTTCGCCTCCCGCATCATTGTCCATACCGTCGATGTCTGCGGAGTCGAAGTCGAGCATGTCGGTTGAGTCATCAACAGTGGCTATTAAGTGGGTGGTGGGTGGGCATCGAATTTCTTCGTCGTCCGCATCCCAATCCTGCTGGCCATAATACGGCCAGGGCTCTCCTGACAAAGAGAGAGACCTTAGTGAATTCAGAATGCCGCCGAAGGGCGAGTGCTGAAAGATACTCGCGGCGGTGAATTCCATGATTGGCGCCCAATCGGATTCGATCGGCAGGGGCGCGGATGGTTCGGAGTCCGGAAAAGAGTCCGACACCTTGGAGTCATGGGCTGCGTAGAGGATTATGCTGGTGTTTGGCTCGATCGCCGTCGAGACTGCAGCCCCTGAGGCGGTGTCTAGCCACCTGTCCTCGATTGGCGCAGTTGGCTCCGAGCTAAGGGTCGGAGCTGATGCAGGCGCGGCCTCTGGGGTACCGTCCGGTGGCAGAGCTAGGTCATACCCATCGCGACAGTGCGGCACGCCCGACTGTGACTCGAATCCGTCGAAAATCAAGTCCCCACGGATGTTGGCCGTGTAATTCAAATTTCCAAATCTGACCTGATGGTCAGGGGCATAGCTTTCAATCTTCTCCAGATGGCCAAGCGAATTAGCCCGCAGTGCAAAGCCGCCGAATACGAAGATCTGTCCGGGGAGAAAAGTCGCACCCTGGACCGCATCGCTATCGATGATAGTAGGATCCATCAAGCCTAACGGCGACGATACAGAGGAACTCTCAATGAAAGCACCAATGTCGGTGTCAAAACTGGCGGATCTCGGGTAGGGGGTCCCGAACTGTGCGTCTAGGCCGGATGGTAACATGAGGCAAGAGACACGAAGTTTTACCCAGGTTCGGGCCCTCTTGATGGAGGTAAAACCCTACGTCCTGCTTGACTAATATTGATGATATGGGTGTTACAAGAGTAGATCTACCACGAGATCAAAGAGGCTAAACCCTAGAAGCTAGCCTATGGTATGATTGTATGTTGTGATTGTTGTCCTACGGGTTAAAACCCTTCGGTTTATATAGACACCTGAGAGGGTTAGTGTTACACAAGGTCTGTTACAAAGGAGGAGATATCCATATACGTATTGCCTAGCTTGCCTTCCACGCCAAGTAGAGTCCCATCCGGACACGAGACGAAGTCTTCAATCTTGTATCTTCATAGTCTAACAGTCCGGCCAATGAAGATAGTCCGGCTGTCCGGAGACCCCCTAATCCAGGACTCCCTCAATGTGTATTAATGAAGATAGCCTTAATTGGATTTACAACATGCTATTGATGTGGATGATCTTATCATCAATGTCTATACAAGACATATTAATTAAATACACACAATCATTTTGATACGGATATTTGGGTAAAACCAAATGATGCTAAGTTTATAGCTTGAGCATATTCCCTCGGGAATAAGTGTATGTCAGTCTTTATATATCTAGAAATATTGAAAAAGTTCAATATGGATATATCTTATCAAAGACACATATGGTCATATTATACCTGACATGGGACACAAGTCCATCCAAACCTACGGCAGATGGTGAAACGATAGTGGACATGAAGCTCCATATCTGAGTACCATCGAAGCATTCATATATATTGCAAAGTAAGTCAGGCCTGACACTATACTTGTTGGCAATTTATTAAAAGTGCAATCCCCAAATAAAAGGTATAATGGTTGGTGTAAGGAATATCCTCAGATATGTCAAAGATACCAAAGGTCTTGATTAATTCCATTTGGAAAATCAAGATGGGACCATGGTATGATATCCTGATAGTAGCTGATAATATGATCCCAACAATGCCATATCAAAGACTGGATTTACTGAAAAAGTATTCTGAGGGAAGCCTTCAGAATAGACTCTAAATGAGTCCTTCTTAGGATCATTCTGCCATAACTATGTTTGAAGCATGACAAGATATACATGTCTTTGCAGAATGACTGGTCACATGTGAGATCATGTGAAGATTCATCGGAATCAATTATCATTATCTACCAAGATAATGTCATTTGTTTTTCTTATGGGTTATATTTATCCTCGCAAATTACAGAAATGTAAGAGGATAATATGCAAACAAATTATTGTGAGATTCACAATGTCTCTATCAACGTTTATATTCCAGAATCAGGTTTGTGGAATTGGTATGAGAAAGCATTGATGTCTGCAAAGTTCAGGGGGAGTAAAATCCCAAGTTATAATTCGTTGGTGATCTCTAGATCATTCATATTATACTCTTTTTTCCTTTATGAGTTTTTCATGATGATTTCTCATATAAGGTTTTTAATGAGACAATATAAATACAAATGCGGATGTATGCCATATTGGTTTCTCCTTATATTTTTCCCATTGTGTTTTGGAAGGAGTTTTTCATGGCATATTGTATGTTTTCTTCTCAATTTTTCCCACAGGGTTTTGGAGGAGAATATTTCAAAGATGATCGGTCTCAAGGACAAGCGAGGATTAGGGGGAGTGTTAGAATTTAAATTAATTCTGTTATTTCGGATAATCCTCCCTTGTGTAAACGGACGTCGGTTGTCACAGGCACCAGTTACATACTCCCGGGACCCCCACGATCAGACGCATCCGTTCGTGGCGACGGTTCCCTATGTATATAATTCTCATGGATCATCAATGAAATTGAGAGTTCGATCAATTTGTTCTTTCACAGATTCTACCAATTCCTCTATGTTCCCTTTCCTACAGAGGTAACGCATCAACGGCGAGAAAACCCCCCGCCACCGCACCGGCCGGGAAGAGAGGACGAGCGAGTTGCTAGGCTAGGCGACCAAGCGCGCGCGGAAGAAGCCGGCTAAATAAGGGGAGCCGGGGAGGCGACCATGAGAGGAGTGGGGAGGCCGCTCTGCGCGCTGCTGCTGGCTCTGCTCTACCTGGCCGCGCAGCTCCAGGGCGCGTGCTGCCTCGGCGGAGGGCGCAGTGGAGGAGGCTCGCGCGGAGGAGCAACGGAGGTTTCGGAAAAGGTGGTGGCCGCGGAGGCGGGAGGAGCGGTGGCTCCGGCGAGCCAGGAGTGCCTTGACGACAACGACCACCGCCGCGGCCGCCGCCGTCGCCGGCACCACCAGGACAACTGCAGCGCCGCGGCTGAACCGCGTGGCCGCGGCGTCTCGAGGGTCTCCGGTGCCGCCGCCGCCCTTGCTGCCGCAGCGCTCGTGTGGTGGTGCTGATCGACGACCGTAGTCCTGCCCTGCAAGCGTAATGTAGGTGAGCGATCGAGCTGGCTAGTTGGATTAGCAATTCAGTACAGCTCGTTCAGTGACGATGCAGACATGCAGTGATGCAAATCTAGGTTGACGAGTGAGTCGGTGCTTCTGTTGTGCTAGTTTAGTAGTCGGTGATCTGTGGTGTGGATGCTTGTGTGAGTGTGAGGAACTCGGTGCTGATCTGTGACCGCGCATTAGTGCCCCAGTTATGTCGAGCAAAAGGTTGGATGTTGCTGAATGCTGATGCATGCCGCCGTGCGAGCTTGTGTGCCTGACCCGAGTCGGCGAGGGGAACCTCATGTCCCGAGCACGTCTCGGTCTCGCCTGACCCGAGTCGGCGAGGGAGCGTACGTACGTACCGAATCCCAAACCGTTCGTGGCATCGACCGAGTCGAGCGCCCACCCCTCGATAAATAGTCTCGCACCTGACCTGACAATCTTACTCCACGGCCGGCCATAGGAATTTACGTAGGATCGAGACATCCAGTCCACAGCGACAGCGACGGCTCGACATGCCGCTCTACCGGTGGACTCGCCGCGTGCTGCTGCTGCTCCTCGTCGCCCTGGCGATCGCCGTCTTCAGCGCCCACGCGGCCCGGCCGTGCTTCGACGAAGGCGTACGTCTGCGGATGAATGCCGGCTTCAACTTCTCCGCTGCCGTCGACGGACGGAGGTTCGCTAAACTGGCGGTGGAGAAGGTCGCTTGGCAACCCGGCCCTGCTTACTCCGTTACGCGAATCTCAGATTTCGTGTTGGAGAAGGAGGGACCAGCTTACGTGACTGCCGTGGCAATGTTGTAGGAGTAGTAGCCACCGCGCCTGTACTACTTCATTTTATTTTATTTTTGCTAGGGCAGGAAAGCAATACTTGCAAGAAGAAATAACCCTCGGTAGGGTTTGTAAATATGTATCTCTTTTTAGGAAATGGAAGCTTGTGTTGCCGAGCGTCTGTTTTTTTCTCTTTTTTGAAAAGGATGATAACCCCGGCCTCTGCATGAGGACGATGCATACAATCATATATTATTAAGAATGCAAAATTCAGCGCCGAACAACTTCGACCAAGAAATAAAGTGAAAAGAAAATACAAAACCGCATGCCTGCAACAGTAACTCCACCAGATAACTATTAACCCTATATTATTCGTAAAAAAACACACGAACCCTGTGTTACAAGACGATAACAAAACGAAAAATAGATAACTCCTAGGCTGCGCCCCCGAGAAGGGATTGCCGCACGTGCGCCGATGATGGCAAGCCGAACACAAGGCTGGACTCCGGATTCTCATCCCCAAAGCCAAGCTTACATCCATCATCTTCAGCAAGGACACGACACAGGGCGCATTGAAAAAACCTGATCATAAATCTTTGTGTTTCACCGGATTGCATAAAGTCATCGCTGAAGCCGTATGTACCATTATCCCTTATCCGGGTACCGACGCCTCGATAATCGGATACCTCTGAAGAAGACACCAGAATACAGACGTCCCATACCACTTGCCTCCCGCCATTAACGCACCACCTTCGATCCAGTAGCAACAGACTAGATATGAGACCTCTGCCAAAGCCACCATGTCCTTGGCCTCTTTTAGATGGCTACCTTCTTGATGTGCGAGGTCATCCCAGGTGATAAAGACCGAACCGCATAGCAAGATCCGATATGTTATTCCGGCCCGACCTTTCACGATACTTCACCTTCAACAGTAATAACCTCTCACCCGCGCACGCAATGTACGCGAAGTAGAGGGATTCAACCTTACGGTCCAGCACGAGAACACCATTCTTGACAACGACACTCACGCGAAAAGTAATTTCTATAAAAAAATCACAACACAAAGGTTTTTTAAAGCTTCCTTCAAAACTTAGGGATTTTTAGACTGCTTCCCCCAAAATGGAGACGTCGTTTATGTGGCCCTCCTGATAGTCTACAAGTGCATACCATTTAGTTGTATCCTTTTCAAAGTAAGAGTATTGATCTCAGATGGAGCACATGAATTAGGCGTTGCCTCTTGAAGTGAATTATGAATTCGTGCCTGCAAGTAATTGTAGACTCCAAGCAAAGTGAGGGCGGAAAATAATAATTGGTTTTGTGAAGAAAGAATTGAAAGTAAATAACATAGAAAGTAAGTAATAAAACAATAGTAAAAACAGTAGCACGGGTAACAAGTAGAACTGACATAGGAGTAAGGCATTCCCAGGGAGTCTGGAATTCCAATTGGTATGTTTTTAACGTAACCTATACATCAGCATAATATTGTGTGGATACTTGTAACACCGTTGACGATTATGCTGGGCGGAGCTGGGTACGGAACACGTTCTACTCTAGGTAAACTTCATGCCATGCACGCCACTATCAAAGTCTCCCACTGCAGGTTACAACTACGGTAATTAAGGGTTGCCCCGTGGACGCGGCCTTTCCAAGAGTTCTCCGTAATTCCCCTACTAATTGCAAAAGCGAGGGGTGAATTTTTTTACTATCATCTTGAATTACATTCACGTCCTAACCTTTACAATGACAGTGATACACTTCATGGCCTTTCGACGATAATACTGAGTGGGGTCCCTTCACAACATTCATAAAGTTTATTAAACTAAGCATTCAACAGAGAATCTCATATTCAATGTAACATTTTAGATCCTATGCATACCAAGGTTCATCCATATCCCCGAGAACTAAGTGGTCCACTCAGCTATTAAAGTAGCTTGCAACACAGATGCTATCCTCAGATCCGATGCATGGGAGGGAGAGTGGAGTTCAGTCTCCAGTGAGTGCGATCTATGAACAAGCATGTAATCGATGTGTATTAGACATTGCAGCACAACTCGGCATGCCGCAGATGGTGTCCACATGACAACGACCACCATAAGGGTGCCATGCAGGAGCGTCATGCATGGTGCACCATGACGTACATCGTTGATATCTAGTCATTGCAAGCTTTGGAAATGACGAGTTTATCTTGTTGATCTGCCATCAAGGCAGCAGATGCACAGAGGGGACAGATGCAAATTCGGTGTGCATCATGACAGTTAAATGTTGCTATCCTATTTAAGGGGCCAATCATCACTTGATCCACGATGCCAAAATTCCATTTGATCAATTATAAAAATACATGTAGAACTTGATGTGCATAAGTATTCTGATCTCAATTCTGGCGTAAGCGTTGAATGGTTGTTTCTAGAGTAAAGCTAATTTCTACAGAGGGGTCAGTCTCTTCTCGGACAAAGTAAGACAAAAAAAAGGGAAAACAATAGAAAATAACTTAGGCTTAATGTTCTCGTCTAGGTATTATAAAAGGTCGTGAAAAGAGATAAAATGTAAGTTTACTAAAGATAATGTCTTGAAAGCACGCGTTGTTGTGAAGCACATGATGCCTCACCACTTTATACCTTATGGAGGCAATGCCATCAATCGCCATCACTTTGTTTTGACATGCTTTTCGATGTTACTTTATACTTTTGACTTTTTTTGACACGTTTTTCGAGTAGATGACAAGGGTTAAGATGACCATGTAGACCTTTGGGGCCTCATCATCTATTCTCAACAAAGATAAATAATATATAGTGAATGGTCTAATGAGAAATCAAATTGATTATGCGTAACAATGCAAGCCATGGTCGTATCCGCTAACAGCATCAAAGCATAAAAGAAATGTAATAAAATCAAACTTTTCAGCGAAAATGTCGTAGAAGTTAGGTGGTCGGAATGTTTGATGAGCCACCCGTCGTTAGCAGGAAATCACACTAGTGGAACATGACATGGCTCAGGTTATCTTCAGAGCTACAACTTGGATCCGTACGTGGTCCTTACTCACTCCTGTGGACTCCAGGGAGCCTTTGGTTACTGGGTGCAACCAATGGGAGATGGTGGCTCGGGTTATATTCAACCGGTTCGGATGGCGTTCGCATAACAGGATAGGAGTCTAGAGAGCTTATCCTTATTATCATCGTTACGGTTGTTTTTGTCCACTTGTATTTTTCCGGGTTATGTACTTTGCTTTGCTCCGTTTGCGAGCTGTAAGACCTTTATGTTGATACTCTCTGAATTTTTAATAAGAGGGCCGCATGCATCATCATGATGCAGAGGCCGGGGGTATACCTCCATTTCTAAAAAAAAAGGAAATCACACTAGTTGAGAATGACCACGAAGCTAATAAAATGAGCTAGCTAGCTTGTCACTGACTATTTTTTTTGAAATGCTCGCAAAAGATTTGCCTCATCTCATTAGTTAAGAAGATTTTTGAATTACATGACCGACCGTCCATAGACGGCCCCAAACTGATAAACCTACTCTCGCGGCATAAGAGAACTCAGACGTTTGGCCCATGCCAACTGAAGGAAATATGCCCTAGAGGCAATAATAAAGTTATTATTCATTTCCTTATATCATGATAAATGTTTATTATTCATGCTAGAATTGTATTAACCGGAAACATAATACATGTGTGAATACATAGACAAACAGAGCGTCACTAGTATGCCTCTACTTGACTAGCTCGTTAATCAAAGATGGTTATGTTTCCTGACCATGAACAATGAGTTGTTATTTGATTAACGAGGTCACATCATTAGTAGAATGATCTGATTGACATGACCCATTCCATTAGCTTAGCACCCGATCGTTTAGTATGTTGCTATTGCTTTCTTCATGACTTATACATGTTCCTATGACTATGAGATTATGCAACTCCCGTTTAGCGGAGGAACACTTTGGGTACTACCAAACGTCACAACGTAACTGGGTGATTATAAAGGAGTACTACAGGTGTCTCCAATGGTCGATGTTGGGTTGGCGTATTTCGAGATTAGGATTTGTCACTCCGATTGTCGGAGAGGTATCTCTGGGCCCTCTCGGTAATACACATCACATAAGCCTTGCAAGTATTACAACTAATATGTTAGTTGTGAAATGATGTATTACGGAACGAGTAAAGAGACTTGCCAGTAACGAGATTGAACTAGGTATTGGATACCGACGATCGAATCTCGGGCAAGTAACATACCGATGACAAAGGGAACAACGTATGTTGTTATGCGGTCTGACCGATAAAGATCTTCGTAGAATATGTAGGAGCCAATATGGGCATCCAGGTCCCGCTATTGGTTATTGACCGGAGACGTGTCTCGGTCATGTCTACATTGTTCTCGAACCCGTAGGGTCCGCACGCTTAAGGTTACGATGACAGTTATATTATGAGTTTATGCATTTTGATGTACCGAAGGTTGTTCGGAGTCCCGGATGTGATCACGGACATGACGAGGAGTCTCAAAATGGTTGAGACGTAAAGATTGATATATTGGAAGCCTATATTTGGATATCGGAAGTGTTCCGGGTGAAATCGGGATTTTACCGGAATACCGGGAGGGTTACCGGAACCCCCCGGGAACCATATGGGCCATCATGGGCCTTAGTGGAAAGGAGAAAGGGGCAGCCCAAGGGGGCTGCGCGCCTCCCCCTTCCCCTAGTCCTATTAGGACTAGGAGAGGTGGCCGGCCACCCCTCTCCCTCTTTCCCCCTTGGGAATCCTAGTTGGAATAGGATTGGGGGGGAGTCCTACTCCCGGTAGGAGTAGGACTCCTCCTGCGCCTCTCCCTCTTGGCCGGCGCCCCCTCCCCCCTTGGCTCCTTTATATACGGAGGCAGGGGCACCTCTAAACACACAAGTTGACACAAGTTGATCCACGTGATCTATTCCTTAGCCGTGTGCGGTGCCCCCTGCCACCATAGACCTCGATAATACTGTAGCGGAGTTTAGGCGAAGCCCTGCTGCTGTAGTACATCAAGATCGTCACCACACCGTCGTGCTGACGGAACTCTTCCCCGACACTTTGCTGGATCGGAGTCCGGGGATCGTCATCGGGCTGAACGTGTGCTCGAACTCGGAGGTGCCGTAGTTTCGGTGCTTGATCGGTTGGATCGAGAAGACGTACGACTACTTCCTCTACGTCGTGTCATCACTTCCGCAGTCGGTCTGCGTTGGGTACGTAGACAATACTCTCCCCTCGTTGCTATGCATCACATGATCTTGCGTGTGCGTAGGAAATTTTTTGAAATTACTACGAAACCCAACAGTGGTATCAGAGCCTAGGTTATTTATGTTGATGTTATATGCACGAGTAGAACACAAGTGAGTTGTGGGCGATACAAGTCATACTGCCTACCAGCATGTCATACTTTGGTTCGGCGGTATTGTTGGACGAGACGACCCGGACCAACCTTACGCGTACGCTTACGCGAGACCGGTTCCCTCGACATGCTTTGCACAGAGATGGCTTGCGGGCGACTGTCTCTCCAACTTTAGTTGAACCAAGTATGGCTACGCCCGGTCCTTGCGAAGGTTAAAACGGAGTCTATTTGACAAACTATCGTTGTGGTTTTGATGCGTAGGTGAGATTGGTTCTTACTTAAGCCCGTAGCAGCCACGTAAAACATGCAACAACAAAGTAGAGGACGTCTAACTTGTTTTTGCAGGGCATGTTGTGATGTGATATGGTCAAGGCATGATGCTGAATTTTATTGTATGAGATGATCATGTTTTGTAACCGAGTTATCGGCAACTGGTAGGAGCCATATGGTTGTCGCTTTATTGTATGCAATGCAATCGCGATGTAATGCTTTACTTTATTACTAAACGGTAGTGATAGTCGTGGAAGCATAAGATTGGCGAGACGACAACGATGCTACGATGGAGATCAAGGTGTCGCGCCGGTGACGATGGTGATCATGAAGGTGCTTCGGAGATGGAGATCACAAGCACAAGATGATGATGACCATATCATATCACTTATATTGATTGCATGTGATGTTTATCTTTTTATGCATCTTATCTTGCTTTGTTTGACGGTAGCATTATAAGATGATCTCTCACTAAATTATCAAGAAGTGTTCTCCCTGAGTATGCACCGTTGCCAAAGTTCGTCGTGCCCAGACACCACGTGATGATCGGGTGTGATAAGCTCTACGTCCATCTACAACAGGTGCAAGCCAGTTTTGCACACGCAGAATACTCAGGTTAAACTTGACGAGCCTAGCATATGCAAATATGGCCTCGGAACACGAAGACCGAAAGGTCGAGCGTGAATCATATAGTAGATATGATCAACATAACGATGTTCACCATTGAAAACTACTCCATCTCACGTGATGATCGGTCATGGTTTAGTTGATTTGGATCACGTAATCACTTAGAGGATTAGAGGGATGTCTATCTAAGTGGGAGTTCTTAAATAATATGTTTAATTGAACTTAAATTTATCATGAACTTAGTCCTGGTAGTATTTTGCAAATCATGTTGTAGATCAATAGCTCGCGTTGTTGCTTCCCTGTGTTTATTTTGATATGTTCCTAGAGAAAATTGTGTTGAAAAATGTTAGTAGCAATGTTGCGGATTTGATCCGTGATCTGAGGTTAAATCCTCATTGCTGCACAGAAGAATTATGTCCTTAATGCACCGCTAGGTGACGGACCTATTGCAGGAGCAAATGCAGACGTTATGAACGTTTGGCTAGCTCAATATGATGACTACTTGATAGTTTAAGTGCACCATGCTTAACGGCTTAGAATCGGGACTTCAAAGACGTTTTGAATGTCATGGACCATATGAGATGTTCCAGGAGTTGAAGCTAATATTTCAAGCAAATACCCGAGTTGAGAGATATGAAGTCTCCAACAAGTTCTATAGCTAAAAGATGGAGGAGAATCGCTCAACTAGTGAGCATGTGCTCAGATTGTCTGAGTACTACAATCGCTTGAATCAAGTGGGAGTTAATCTTCCAGATAAGATAGTGATTGACAGAATTCTCTAGTCGCCATCACCAAGTTAGTAGAACTTCGTGATGAACTATGACATGCAAGGGATAACGGAAATGATTCCCAAGCTCATCGTAATGCGGAAATTGACGAAGGTAGAAATCGAGAAAAACATCAAGTGTTGATGGTAGACAAAACCACTAGTTTCAAGAAAAGGGGCAGAAGGAAGAAGGGGAACTTCAAGAAGAACAGCAAGCAAGTTGCTGCTCAAGTGAAGAAGCCCAAGTCTGATCCTAAGCCTGAGACTAAGTGTTTCTACTGCAAAGGGACTGGTCACTGGAAGCGGATCTACCCCAAGTGATTGGCGGATAAGAAGGATGGCAAAGTGAACATAAGTATATTTGATATACATGTTATTGATGTGTACTTTACTAGTGTTTATCACAAACCCTCAGTATTTGATACTAGTTCAGTTGCTAAGATTAGTAACTCGAAACGGGAGTTGCAGAATAAACAGAGACTAGTTAAGGGTGAAGTGACGATGTGTGTTGGAAGTGGTTCCAAGATTGATATGATCATCGTCACACACTCCCTATACTTTCGGGATTAGTGTTGAACCTAAATAAGTGTTATTTGGTGTTTGCGTTGAGCATGAATATGATTTGATCATGTTTATTGTAATACGATTATTCATTTAAGTAAGAGAATAAATTGTTGTTCTGTTTACATGAATAGAACCTTATATGGTTACACACCCAATGAAAATAGTTTGTTGGATCTCGATCGTAGTGATACACATAATCATAATATTGAAACCAAAAGATGCAAAGTTAATAATGATAAGTGCAACTTGTTTGTAGCACTGCCGTTTAGGTCATATTGGTGTAAAGCGCATGAAGAAACTCCATACTGATGGAATTTTGGAATCACTTGATTATGAATCACTTGATGCTTGCGAACTGTGCCTTTTGGGCAAGATGACTAAAACTCCGTTCTCCGGAACAATGGAACGAGCTACTGACTTATTGGAAATAATACATACCGATGTATGCGATCCAATGAATGCTGATGCTCGTGGCAAGCATCGTTGTTTTCTGACCTTCACAAGATGATTTGAGCAGATATGGGTATATCTACTTGATGAAACATAAGTCTGAAATAGTTGAAAGGTTCAAAGAATTTCAGAGTGAAGTGGAAAAATCATCGTAACAAGAAAATAAAGTTTCTGCGATCTGATCGCGGAGACAAATATTTGAGTTACGAGTTTGGTCTTCAATTAAAACAATGTGGAATAGTTTCACAGCTCACGCCACCTGGAACACCACATCGTTATGGTGTGTTCGAACGTCGTAACCGCACTTTATTTGATATGGTGCGATCTATGATATCTCTTTACCACTATCGTTTTGGGGTTATGCATTAGAGACAGCTGCATTCACGTTTTAAAATAGGGCACCATCTAAATCCGTTGAGACGACACTGTATGAACTATGGTTTAGCAGTAAACCTAAGCTGTTGTTTCTTAAAGTTTGGGGCTGCGATGTGAAAAAGTTTCATCCTGATAAGCTCGAACCCAAATCGGAGAAGTGCGTCTTCATAGAATACCCAAAGGAAATTGTTGGGTACACCTTCTATCATAGATCCGAAGGCAAGACATTCATTGCTAAAATGGTTCGTTTCCAGAAAAGGAGTTTCTCTCGAAAGAAGTGAGTGGGAGGAGAGTAGAACTTGATGAGGTAATTATACCTTCTCCCTTATTGGAAAGTAGTTCATCACAGAAATCAGTTCCAGTGATTCCTACACCAATAAGTGAGGAAGTTAATGATGATGATCATCAAACTTCAGATCAAGTTACTACCAAACCTCGTAGGTCTTCCAGAGTAAGATCCGCACCAGAGTGGTACGGTAATCATGTTCTGGAAGTCATGTTACTAGACCATGATGAACCTACGAACTATGAGGAAGCAATGATGAGCCCAGATTCCACGAAATGGCTTGAGGCCATGAAATCTGAGATATGATCCATGTATGAGAACAAAGTGTAGACTTTGATTGACTTGCCCGATGATCGGTGAGTCATTAAGAATAAATGGATCTTCAAGAGGGAGACGGACGTTGATAGTAGTGTTACTATCTACAAAGCTAGACTTGTCGAAAAAGGTTTTTGACAAAGTTCAAGGTGTTGAATACGATGAGATTTTCTTACTCGTATCGATGCTTAAAAGTCTGCCCGAATCATGTTAGCAATTGCCGCATTTTATGATTATGAAATTTGGCAGATGGATGTCAAAACTGCATTCCTGAATGGATTTCTGGAAGAAGAGTTGTATATGATGCAACCGGAAGGTTTTGTCGATCCAAAGGGAGCTAACAAAGTGTGCAAGCTCCAGCGATCCATTTATGGACTGGTGCAAGAATCTCGGAGTTGGAATATACGCTTTGATAAGTTGATCAAAGCATATAGTTTTTGTACAGACTTACGGTGAAGCCTGCATTTACAAGAAAGTGAGTGGGAGCACTACAACATTTCTGATAAGTATATGTGAATGACATATTGTTGATTGGAAATAATGTAGAATTATTCTGCAAAGCATGAAAGGATACTTGAATAAAAGTTTTTCAAAGAAAGACCTTGGTGAAGCTGCTTACACATTGAGCATCAAGATCTATATAGATAGATGAAGACGCTTGATAAGATTTTTTCAATGAATACATACCTTGATAAATTTTTGAAATAGTTCAAAATGGAATAGTCAAAGAAGGAGTTCTTGCCTGTGTTGAAAGGTGTGAAGTTGAGTAAGACTCAAAGCCCGACCACGGCAGAAAATAGAAAGAGAATGAAAGTCATTCCCTATGCCTCAGTCATAGGTTCTATAAAGTATGCCATGTTGTATACCAGATCTATTGTATGCCATACCACTGAGTTTGGCAAAGGAGTACAATAGTGATCTAGGAGTAGATCACTGGAGAGCGGTCAAAATTGTCCTTAGTGGAATAAGGATATGTTTCTCGATTATGGAAAAAGGTTCGTCGTAAAGGGTTACGCCGATGCAAGTTTGACACTAATCTAGATGACTCTAAGTCTCGATCTAGATACATATTGAAAGTGGGAGCAATTAGCTAGAGTAGCTCCATGCAGAGCATTGTTGACATAGAAATTTGCAAAATACATGAGGATCTGAATGTGGCAGACCCGTTGACTAAGATTCTCTCACAAGCAAAACACGATCACACCTTAGTACTCCTTGGGTGTTAATCACATAGCGATGTGAACTAGATTACTGAATCTAGTAAACCCTTTGGGTGTTGGTCACATAGCGATGTGAACTATGGGTGTTAATCACATGGTGATGTGAACTATTGCTGTTAAATCACATGGCGATGTGAACTAGATTATTGACTCTAGTGCAAGTGGGAGACTGAAGGAAATATGCCCTAGAGCCAATAATAAAGTTATTATTCATTTCCTTATATCATGATAAATGTTTATTATTCATGCTAGAATTGTATTAACCGGAAACATAATACATGTGTGAATACATAGACAAACAGAGTGTCACTAGTATGCCTCTACTTGACTAGCTCGTTAATCAAAGATGGTTATGTTTCCTGACCATGAACAATGAGTTGTTATTTGATTAACGAGGTCACATCATTAGTAGAATGATCTGATTGACATGACCCATTCCATTAGCTTAGCACCCGATCGTTTAGTATGTTGCTATTGCTTTCTTCATGACTTATACATGTTCCTATGACTATGAGATTATGCAACTCCCGTTTACCGGAGGAACACTTTGGGTACTACCAAACGTCACAACGTAACTGGGTGATTATAAAGGAGTACTACAGGTGTCTCCAATGGTCGATGTTGGGTTGGCGTATTTCGAGATTAGGATTTGTCACTCCGATTGTCGGAGAGGTATCTTTGGGCCCTCTCGGTAATACACATCACATAAGCCTTGCAAGCATTACAACTAATATGTTAGTTGTGAAATGATGTATTACGGAACGAGTAAAGAGACTTGCCAGTAACGAGATTGAACTAGGTATTGGATACCGACGATCGAATCTCGGGCAAGTAACATACCGATGACAAAGGGAACAACGTATGTTGTTATGCGGTCTGACCGATAAAGATCTTCGTAGAATATGTAGGAGCCAATATGGGCATCCAGGTCCCGCTATTGGTTATTGACCGGAGACGTGTCTCGGTCATGTCTACATTGTTCTCGAACCCGTAGGGTCCGCACGCTTAAGGTTATGATGACAGTTATATTATGAGTTTATGCATTTTGATGTACCGAAGGTTGTTCGGAGTCCCGGATGTGATAACGGACATGACGAGGAGTCTCGAAATGGTCGAGACGTAAAGATTGATATATTGGAAGCCTATATTTGGATATCGGAAGTGTTCCGGGTGAAATCGGGATTTTACCGGAATACCGGGAGGGTTACCGGAACCCCCCGGGAACCATATGGGCCATCATGGGCCTTAGTGGAAAGGAGAAAGGGGCAGCCCAAGGGGGCTGCGCGCCTCCCCCCTTCCCCTAGTCCTATTAGGACTAGGAGAGGTGGCCGGCCACCCCTCTCCCTCTTTCCCCCTTGGGAATCCTAGTTGGAATAGGATTGGGGGGGGGAGTCCTACTCCCGGTAGGAGTAGGACTCCTCCTGCGCCTCTCCCTCTTGGCCGGCGCCCCCTCCCCCCTTGGCTCCTTTATATACGGAGGCAGGGGCACCTCTAAACACACAAGTTGACACAAGTTGATCCACGTGATCTATTCCTTAGCCGTGTGCGGTGCCCCCTGCCACCATAGACCTCGATAATACTGTAGCGGAGTTTAGGCGAAGCCCTGCTGCTGTAGTACATCAAGATCGTCACCACGCCGTCGTGCTGACGGAACTCTTCCCCGACACTTTGCTGGATCGGAGTCCGGGGATCATCATCGGGCTGAACGTGTGCTCGAACTCGGAGGTGCCGTAGTTTCGGTGCTTGATCGGTTGGATCGAGAAGACGTACGACTACTTCCTCTACGTCGTGTCATCGCTTCCGCAGTCGGTCTGCGTTGGGTACGTAGACAATACTCTCCCCTCGTTGCTATGCATCACATGATCTTGCGTGTGCGTAGGAATTTTTTTGAAATTACTACGAAACCCAACACCAACCCCCAAAGTCTGACCTCCGCCTTGATTCTAGACGTGATTACATTTGGCATGGAGGACACCTTCCTAAATACTCCCGCATTCTGCTCTTTCCAAATCTCCCATGAAACCAACATGACGAGAGATGCGAGGCCCCTTTCTCACATTGCCGTTGATGCCTACCATGTGGTGCCACCAATCGTTGACGTTGTTGAAACTACTCCAGCCGGTGATGTCCACACTGGTCAAACCCATCCAAGTCTTGATCTCCGTCCAAATGCGTAACGTGTATCGACACCGAAAAATGATGTGTGCCGCCGTCACTCACTGCAATGTTGAAGGAAATATGCCCTAGAGGCAATAATAAAGTTATTATTTATTTCCTTATAATCATGATAAATGTTTATTATTCATGCTAGAATTGTATTTACCGGAAACATAATACATGTGTGAATACATAGACAAACAAAGTGTCACTAGTATGCCTCTACTTGAGTAGCTCGTTAATCAAAGATGGTTATGTTTCCTAACCATGAACAATGAGTTGTTATTTGATTAACGAGGTCACATCATTAGTAGAATGATCTGATTGACATGACCCATTCCATTAGCTTAGCACCCGATCGTTTAGTATGTTGCTATTGCTTTCTTCATGACTTATACATGTTCCTATGACTATGAGATTATGCAACTCCCGTTTACCGGAGGAACACTTTGGGTACTACCAAACGTCACAACGTATCTGGGTGATTATAAAGGAGTACTACAGGTGTCTCCAATGGTCGATGTTGGGTTGGCGTATTTCGAGATTAGGATTTGTCACTCCGATTGTCGGAGAGGTATCTCTGGGCCCTCTCGGTAATACACATCACATAAGCCTTGCAAGCATTACGACTAATATGTTAGTTGTGAGATGATGTATTACGGAACGAGTAAAGAGACTTGCCGGTAACGAGATTGAACTAGGTATTGGATACCGACGATCGAATCTCGGGCAAGTAACATACCGATGACAAAGGGAACAACATATGTTGTTATGCGGTCTGACCGATAAAGATCTTCGTAGAATATGTAGGAGCCAATATGGGCATCCAGGTCCCGCTATTGGTTATTTACCGGAGACGTGTCTTGGTCATGTCTACATTGTTCTCGAACCCGTAGGGTCCGCACGCTTAAGGTTACGATGACAGTTATATTATGAGTTTATGCATTTTGATGTACCGAAGGTTGTTCGGAGTCCCGGATGTGATCACGGACATGACGAGGAGTCTCGAAATGGTCGAGGCGTAAAGATTGATATATTGGAAGCCTATATTTGGATATCGGAAGTGTTCCGGGTGAAATCGGGATTTTACCGGAATACCGGGAGGGTTACCGGAACCCCCCGGGAGCTATTTGGGCCATAGTGGGCCTTAGTGGAAAAGAGAAGGGGCTGCCCTAGATGGGCTGCGCGCCCCCCCTTCCCCTAGTCCTATTAGGACTAGGAGAGGTGGCCGGCCCCCTCCTCCTCTTTTCCCCTCCGAGGAATCCTAGTTGGACTAGGATTGGAGGGGGAATCCTACTCCCAGAGGGAGTAGGACTCTCCTGCGCCTCCCCCCTTTGGCCGGCCAGCCTCCCCTCCTCTCCTCCTTTATATACGGAGGCAGGGGCACCTCTAAACACACAAGTTGACACAAGTTGATCCACGTGATCTATTCTTTAGCCGTGTGCGGTGCCCCCTGCCACCATATTCCTCGATAATACTGTAGCGGAGTTTAGGCGAAGCCCTGCTGCTGTAGTTCATCAAGATCGTCACCACGCCGTCGTGCTGACGAAACTCTTCCCCGACACCTTGCTGGATCGGCGTCTGGGGATCGTCATCGAGCTGAACGTGTGCTCGAACTCGGAGGTGCCGTAGTTTCGGTGCTTGATCGGTTGGATCGTGAAGACGTACGACTACTTCCTCTACGTCGTGTCATCGCTTATGCAGTCGGTCTGCATTGGGTACGTAGACAATACTCTCCCCTCGTTGCTATGCATCACATGATCCTGCGTGTGCGTAGGAATTTTTTTGAAATTACTATGAAACCCAACAGTGGCATCGAGCCTAGGTTATTTATGTTGATGTTATATGCACGAGTAGAACAGAAGTGAGTTGTGGACGATACAAGTCATACTGCCTACCAGCATGTCATACTTTGGTTCGGCGGTATTGTTGGACGAGACGACCCGGACCAACCTTACGCGTACGCTTACGCGAGACCGGTTCCCTCGACGTGCTTTGCACATAGATGGCTTGCGGGCGACTGTCTCTCCAACTTTAGTTGAACCGAGTGTGGCTACGCCCGGTCCTTGCGAAGGTTAAAACGGAGTCTATTTGACAAACTATCGTTGTGGTTTTGATGCGTAGGTGAGATTGGTTCTTACTTAAGCCCGTAGCAGCCACGTAAAACATGCAACAACAAAGTAGAGGACGTCTAACTTGTTTTTGCAGGGCATGTTGTGATGTGATATGGTCAAGGCATGATGCTGAATTTTATTGTATGAGATGATCATGTTTTGTAACCAAGTTATCGGCAACTGGCAGGAGCCATATGGTTGTCGCTTTATTGTATGCAATGCAATCGCGATGTAATGCTTTACTTTATTACTAAACGGTAGTGATAGTCGTGAAAGCATAAGATTGGCGAGACGACAACGATGCTACGATGGAGATCAAGGTGTCGCGCCGGTGACGATGGTGATCATGACGGTGCTTCGGAGATGGAGATCACAAGCACAAGATGATGATGGCCATATCATATCACTTATATTGATTGCATGTGATGTTTATCTTATTATGCATCTTATCTTGCTTTGATTGACGGTAGCATTATAAGATGATCTCTCACTAAATTATCAAGAAGTGTTCTCCCTGAGTATGCACCGTTGCGAAAGTTCTTCGTGCTGAGACACCACGTGATGATCGGGTGTGATAGGCTCTACGTTCAAATACAACGGGTGCAAAACAGTTGCGCACGCAGAATACTCAGGTTAAACTTGACGAGCCTAGCATATGCAGATATGGCCTCGGAACACGGAGACCGAAAGGTCGAGCGTGAATCATATAGTAGATATGATCAACATAATGATGTTCACCGATGAAACTACTCCATCTCACGTGATGATCGGACATGGTTTAGTTGATTTGGATCACGTGATCACTTAGAGGATTAGAGGGATGTCTATCTAAGTGGGAGTTCTTTAGTAATATGATTAATTGAACTTAAAATTTATCATGAACTTAGTCCCTAAAAGTATCTTGCTTGTTTATGTTGATTGTAGATAGATGGCTCGTGCTGTTGTTCCGTTGAATTTTAATGCGTTCCTTGAGAAAGCAAAATTGAAAGATGATGGTAGCAATTACACGGACTAGGTCCGTAACTTGAGGATTATCCTCATTGCTGCACAGAAGAATTACGTCCTGGAAGCACCGCTGGGTGCCAGGCCTGCTGCTGGAGCAACACCAGATGTTATGAACGTCTGGCAGAGCAAAGCTGATGACTACTCGATAGTTCAGTGTGCCATGCTTTACGGCTTAGATTCGGGACTTCAACGACGTTTTGAACGTCATGGAGCATATGAGATGTTCCAGGAGTTGAAGTTAATATTTCAAGCAAATGCCCGAATTGAGAGATATGAAGTCTCCAATAAGTTCTATAGCTGCAAGATGGAGGAGAATAGTTCTGTCAATGAGCATATACTCAAAATGTCTGGGTATAATAATCACTTGATTCAATTGGGAGTTAATCTTCCGGATGATTGCGTCATTGACAGAATTCTCCAATCACTGCCACCAAGCTACAAGAGCTTCGTGATGAACTATAATATGCAAGGGATGAACAAGACTATTCCCGAGCTCTTCGCAATGCTGAAAGCTGCGGAGGTAGAAATCAAAAAGGAGCATCAAGTGTTGATGGTTAACAAAACCAGTAGTTTCAAGAAAAAGGGCAAAGGAAAGAAGAAAGGGAACTTCAAGAAGAACAGCAAGCCAGTTGCTGCTCAAGAGAAGAAACCTAAGTCTGGACCTAAGCCTGAAACTGAGTGCTTCTACTGCAAGCAGACTGGTCACTGGAAGCGGAACTGCCCCAAGTATTTGGCGGATAAGAAGGATGGCAAGGTGAACAAAGGTATATGTGATATACATGTTATTGATGTGTACCTTACCAATGCTCGCAGTAGCACCTGGGTATTTGATACTGGTTCTGTTGCTAATATTTGCAACTCGAAACAGGGGCTACGGATTAAGCGAAGATTGGCTAAGGACGAGGTGACGATGTGCGTGGGAAACGGTTCCAAAGTCGATGTGATCGCAGTCGGCACGCTACCTCTACATCTACCTTCGGGATTAATATTAGACCTAAGTAATTGTTATTTGGTGCCAGCGTTGAGCATGAACATTATATCTGGATCTTGTTTAATGCGAGACGGTTATTCATTTAAATCAGAGAATAATGGTTGTTCTATTTATATGAGTAATATCTTTTATGGTCATGCACCCTTGAAGAGTGGTCTATTCTTATTGAATCCCGATAGTAGTAATACACATATTCATAATGTTGAAGCCAAAAGATGCAGAGTTGATAATGAAAGTGCAACTTATTTGTGGCACTGTCGTTTAGGTCATATCGGTATAAAGTGCATGAAGAAACTCCATGCTGATGGACTTTTGGAACCACTTGATGATGAATCACTTGGTACTTGCGAACCGTGCCTCATGGGCAAGATGACTAAAACACCGTTCTCCGGTACTATGGAGAGAGCAACAGATTTGTTGGAAATCATACATACCGATGTATGTGGTCCAATGAATATTGAGGCTCGAGGCGGATATCGTTATTTTCTCATCTTCACAGATGATTTGAGCAGATATGGATATATCTACTTAATGAAGCATAAGTCTGAAACATTTGAAAAGTTCAAAGAATTTCAGAGTGAAGTTGAAAATCATCGTAACAAGAAAATAAAGTTTCTACGATCTGATCGTGGAGGAGAATATTTGAGTTACGAGTTTGGTGTACATTTGAAAAACTGTGGAATAGTTTCACAACTCACGCCACCCGGAACACCACAGCGCAATGGTGTGCCCGAACGTCGTAATCGTACTTTACTAGATATGGTGCGATCTATGATGTCTCTTACAGATTTACCGCTATCATTTTGGGGTTGTGCTTTAGAGACGGCCGCATTCACGTTAAATAGGGCACCATCAAAATCCGTTGAGACGACGCCTTATGAACTGTGGTTTGGCAAGAAACCAAAGTTGTCGTTTCTTAAAGTTTGGGGCTGCGATGCTTATGTGAAAAGGCTTCAACCTGATAAGCTCGAACCCAAATCGGAGAAATGTGTCTTCATAGGATACCCAAAGGAAACTGTTGGGTACACCTTCTATCACAGATCCGAAGGCAAGACATTCGTTGCTAAGAATGGATCATTTCTAGAGAAGGAGTTTCTCTCGAAAGAAGTGAGTGGGAGGAAAGTAGAACTTGACGAGGTAACTGTACCTGCTCCCTTACTGGAAAGTAGTTCATCACAGAAAACTGTTTCAGTGACACCTACACCAGTTAGTGAGGAAGCCAATGATAATGATCATGAAACTTCAGATCAAGATACTACTGAACCTCGTAGATCAACCAGAGTAAGATCCGCGCCAGAGTGGTACGGTAATCCTGTTCTGGAGGTCATGCTACTAGGTCACGATGAACCTACGAACTATGAAGAAGCTATGGTGAGCCCAGATTCCGCAAAGTGGCTTGAAGCCATGAAATATGAGATGGGATCCATGTATGAGAACAAAGTATGGACTTTGGTTGACTTGCCCGATGATCGGCAAGCAATTGAGAATAAATGGATCTTTAAGAAGAAGACTGACGCTGATGGTAATGTTACTGTCTACAAACCTCGACTTGTTGCGAAAGGTTTTTGACAAGTTCAAGGGGTTGACTACGATGAGACTTTCTCACCTGTAGCAATGCTTATGTCTGTCCGAATCATGTTAGCGATTGCCGCATTTTATGATTATGAAATTTGGCAGATGGATGTCAAAACTGCATTCCTGAATGGATTTCTGGAAGAACAGTTGTATATGATGCAACCAGAAGGTTTTGTCGATCCAAAGGGAGCTAACAAAGTGTGCAAGCTCCAGCGATCCATTTATGGACTGGTGCAAGCCTCTCGGAGTTGGAATAAACGCTTTGATAGTGTGATCAAAGCATTTGGTTTTATACAGACTTTCGGAGAAGCCTATATTTACAAGAAAGTGAGTGGGAGCTCTGTAGCATTTCTGATATTATATGTGGATGACATATTACTGATTGGAAATGATATAGAATTTCTGGATAGCATAAAGGGATACTTGAATAAAAGTTTTTCAATGAAAGACCTCGGTGAAGCTGCTTACATATTAGGCATTAAGATCTATAGAGATAGATCAAAACGCTTAATTGGACTTTCACAAAGCACATACCTTGACAAAATTTTGAAGAAGTTCAAAATGGATCAAGCGAAGAAAGGGTTCTTGCCTGTGTTACAAGGTGTGAAATTGAGTAAGACTCAATGCCCGACCACTGCAGAAGATAGAGAGAATATGAAAGATGTTCCCTATGCATCAGCCATAGGATCTATCATGTATGCAATGCTGTGTACCAGACCTGATGTATGCCTTGCTATAAGTTCAGCAGGGAGGTACCAAAGTAATCCAGGAGTGGATCACTGGACAGCGGTCAAGAACATCCTGAAATACCTGAAAAGGACTAAGGATATGTTTCTCATATATGGAGGTGACAAAGAGCTCATCGTAAAAGGTTACGTTGATGCAAGCTTTGACACTGATCCGGACGATTCTAAATCGCAAACCGGATACGTGTTTACATTAAACGGTGGAGCTGTCAGTTGGTGTAGTTCTAAACAAAGCGTCGTAGCGGGATCTACATGTGAAGCGGAATACATAGCTGCTTCGGAAGCAGCAAATGAAGGAGTCTGGATGAAGGAGTTCATATCCGATCTAGGTGTCATTCCTAGTGCATCGGGTCCAATGAAAATCTTTTGTGACAATACTGGTGCAATTGCCTTGGCAAAGGAATCCAGATTTCACAAAAGGACCAAACACATCAAGAGACGCTTCAACTCCATCCGGGATCTAGTCCAGGTGGGAGACATAGAGATTTGCAAGATACATACGGATCTGAATGTTGCAGACCCGTTGACTAAGCCTCTTCCACGAGCAAAACATGATCAGCACCAAGGCTCCATGGGTGTTAGAATCATTACAGTGTAATCTCGATTATTGACTCTAGTGCAAGTGGGAGACTGAAGGAAATATGCCCTAGAGGCAATAATAAAGTTATTATTTATTTCCTTATAATCATGATAAATGTTTATTATTCATGCTAGAATTGTATTTACCGGAAACATAATACATGTGTGAATACATAGACAAACAAAGTGTCACTAGTATGCCTCTACTTGACTAGCTCGTTAATCAAAGATGGTTATGTTTCCTAACCATGAACAATGAGTTGTTATTTGATTAATGAGGTCACATCATTAGTAGAATGATCTGATTGACATGACCCATTCCATTAGCTTAGCACCTGATCGTTTAGTATGTTGCTATTGCTTTCTTCATGACTTATACATGTTCCTATGACTATGAGATTATGCAACTCCCGTTTACCGGAGGAACACTTTGGGTACTACCAAACGTCACAACGTAACTGGGTGATTATAAAGGAGTACTACAGGTGTCTCCAATGGTCGATGTTGGGTTGGCGTATTTCGAGATTAGGATTTGTCACTCCGATTGTCGGAGAGGTATCTCTGGGCCCTCTCGGTAATACACATCACATAAGCCTTGCAAGCATTACGACTAATATGTTAGTTGTGAGATGATGTATTACGGAACGAGTAAAGAGACTTGCCGGTAACGAGATTGAACTAGGTATTGGATACCGACGATCGAATCTCGGGCAAGTAACATACCGATGACAAAGGGAACAACATATGTTGTTATGCGGTCTGACCGATAAAGATCTTCGTAGAATATGTAGGAGCCAATATGGGCATCCAGGTCCCGCTATTGGTTATTGACCAGAGACGTGTCTCGGTCATGTCTACATTGTTCTCGAACCCGTAGGGTCCGCACGCTTAAGGTTACGATGACAGTTATATTATGAGTTTATGCATTTTGATGTACCAAAGGTTGTTCGGAGTCCCGGATGTGATCACGGACATGACGAGGAGTCTCGAAATGGTCGAGACGTAAAGATTGATATATTGGAAGCCTATATTTGGATATCGGAAGTGTTCCGGGTGAAATCGGGATTTTACCGGAATACCGGGAGGGTTACCGGAACCCCCCGGGAGCTATTTGGGCCATAGTGGGCCTTAGTGGAAAAGAGAAGGGGCTGCCCTAGATGGGCTGCGCGCCCCCCCTTCCCCTAGTCCTATTAGGACTAGGAGAGGTGGCCGGCCCCCTCCTCCTCTTTTCCCCTCCGAGGAATCCTAGTTGGACTAGGATTGGAGGGGGAATCCTACTCCCAGAGGGAGTAGGACTCTCCTGCGCCTCCCCCCTTTGGCCGGCCAGCCTCCCCTCCTCTCCTCCTTTATATACGGAGGCAGGGGCACCTCTAAACACACAAGTTGACACAAGTTGATCCACGTGATCTATTCTTTAGCCGTGTGCGGTGCCCCCTGCCACCATATTCCTCGATAATACTGTAGCGGAGTTTAGGCGAAGCCCTGCTGCTGTAGTTCATCAAGATCGTCACCGCGCCGTCGTGCTGACGAAACTCTTCCCCGACACTTTGCTGGATCGGAGTCTGGGGATCGTCATCGAGCTGAACGTGTGCTCGAACTCGGAGGTGCCGTAGTTTCGGTGCTTGATCGGTTGGATCGTGAAGACGTACGACTACTTCCTCTACGTCGTGTCATCGCTTCCGCAGTCGGTCTGCGTTGGGTACGTAGACAATACTCTCCCCTCGTTGCTATGCATCACATGATCCTGCGTGTGCGTAGGAAATTTTTTGAAATTACTACGAAACCCAACAAATGTATGCACAATAATTCTACATGTATGCATGTGCGTGTTGAGCTTCACCCTCCGTTCTGTACATTTGCGAAGAAACTAGTCATCCCACCGCATTGCCAAAGATGGTATCCCACAACACCCGGACAAAGCTTGAAAAAAAGGAATAATCCTAGCTCAGTCTCAGCCGCGCTCTGCCCGACACGTCACTTTGCTTCGTGCTCTCTTGCCTCTACCACCATTAGTGTCGGAAACAGCGCGAAGACCCTCTTTTGGGATTCTCCTTGGCTTGTTGGGCGCAAGCCCGAAGACATTGCCTCCCTCATCCTTGAGGCCTCTTCACAGAAAAATGAAAGGTGCGGGAGACCCTAAGAGAGAATGCGTGGATCCTCAAGATCAGGCCTTCCACCACTGTCTCGGTTGAGCACATCCGACAATTCTTCACTCTATGGATGCTTTTGCATGAGGTCCATCTTGATAAACATGTCAAGGATGACGTCATTTGGAAGCATACGAAGTGTGGGCTCTACTCGACGGCATCCGCCTATAGAGCACAATTTCTGGGTATGGTGTTCTCCCCCATGGACCAAATGATTTGGAAGGTTTGAGCCCCTTCAAAAGTCAAGTTTTTTGCTTGGTTGACACTTCAGGACAGGATTTGGACTGCCGATAGACTTGCCAAACGAGGTTGCCCCAATTGTGGCCTTTGCCCTACAAGAGGGCGCAAGAATGTGGACCTCATCTCTTCTTCTCTTGCTGCTTCACTCTCAGACTTTGGAACTTGGTCATTCATAAATTCAACATTGTTGACCTGGACACCTCCACATGGCACCTGACGGAATCTGTTGAGGATTGGTGGGCTAGCACAAGCGCTGAGGGCACGCATAGCAGAAAAGCCAGGGCTTCGCTTACCATGCTTGTGTCGTGAACGGTCTGGAATGAGAGAAACGCAAGAGTATTCCGGCAAAAGAGCGCTCCTCCGCCAATCTTGCTACAAATAATCATAAATGAGGTGAACCTTTGGGTAGCCGGGGGGAGGGGCAAAAAACAATTAGGGTCCATCTTACTGCGCGAGTAATAATTCATGTCGCATTTTGGGTGTGTATTCTCTCCTTATTTAATAGATGAGGCTTTTGCTTCCGTTTAAAAAAATATTTCGGAAGAAGTGTTAGAGTTTGAGTAGTATAATCTCAACTATCTCTCTCCCGCATCTCTCTCTAGTCCTTCTTGTATACGAACAGGATTCCTAATCCTTCTCTTGTATCTCATGGCAAGGTTTTCTGCCTCAATATATAAACAGCAGCGGCTCTCCCCTTGGAGAGTAGGAACGCTTCCAGCCATTGTATCTTACATGGTATACAGAGCAAGGTTCTTCCCCAACATCTAGCGAAAAAAAACTCATCTATCGCCATGGCCTCCACCTCGGGCGTTGCTTCCCTCAACCTGGGCGCACCTCCAACCGAGAAGCTAACAAGGGGGAACTACCTCCTTTGGAAGGCCCAAGTGATGCCGGCCCTGCGAGGTGCGCAGGTGACCGGTCTCTTGGATGGCAGCGACGCCGCACCACCGAAGACGGTGGAGATCACGCAAGCGGACAAGACCACGGCAACAGAGCCCAATCCCTTGTATGGTCCGTGGCTGGCAAAGGATCAGCAGGTTCTGAGCTACCTGCTGAACTCGCTATCGCAAGAAATTCTTGCACAGGGTCATCGGTAAGGAGAATACCTTCGACCTTTGGACTGTTCTTACGACTCTGTTCGCCTCACAGTCACAGTCTCGAATAACCAATCTGAGGATCGCCATCGCTAACACAAAGAAGGGCAACATGTCTAGCAACATCTTCATGGCCAAGATGAAGAGCCCCGGCGATGAACTCGCCGCGGCTGGCCGTCCGGTGAGCGATCCAGAGATGGTCGACTACATCCTTGCCAGGCTCGATCGAGACTATGATCCTATCGTTGCAGCAATTGGTGCCATCAAGAACTCCATCACCGTCGACGATCTCTTCGCACAGATATGTGCTTTTGATCAAAGGATGGAGATGTTGGGCGATGGGCCATCTGGCTTCCGCTCATCTGCTAACGCCGTCTACAGGGGGCGTGGTCAGTCTCGTTCCAGAGGCGGCCGTGGGCGGGGGAACAGGGGGCGCGGCCGTGGCAATCGCGCCTCTTCCTCTCCTACTCGCGACGGTGGTAGCGGCGGTTATCAACAGCGCCCACAGCGCCCACGTCTACAACCACAGCAGCAACATCAACAGGAAGAGGACTATCCCGAATGTCAGATCTGCTACAAATTCCATGTTGGTGGTGCAAGAGCTTGCTGGCATCGGTATGACGAGGATCAGGAAGAAAAGAAAGCAGCAAATCTCATCACCAACTCCTACGGGATTGACACGAACTGGTATGCAGATTCAGGCGCCACCGAGCACATCACAGGGGAACTCGACAAGTTGACAATGCGAGAAAGATACCATGGAGGTGACCAAGTGCACACGGCAAGTGGAAAGGGTATGGATATCTCTCACATTGGTAACTCAATTGTTAAAACCCCCGAAAAAATTGCATCTAAACAATGTCTTACATGTTCCTCATGCATCAAAGAATCTTGTTTCAGTTCATCGTTTTACTCTTGACAACAAAGTTCTCATAATATTCTATCCTTATTCTTTTGTGGTTAAGGATTTGGCAACGAGGAGAGTAATTCTTAGAGGAAAATGCGAGGGAGGTCTATATCCACTTATATCATCGGTCTCTTCATCATCAAATAAACAAGCATGGAGTGTCACCAAGCCATCATCAGCAAAGTGGCATCGTCGCTTGGGTCATCCTTCTTCAACTATAGTGCAACATGTTCTTAGTAGAAATAAACTTCCTTATGAGTAGTGTTGAGTCAGTTTGTGATGCATGTCAACAAGCTAAGAGTCATCAATTACCATATCCTATCTCTACCAGTGTATCGACTGCTCCTTTGCAACTTATTTTTTCAGATGTGTGGGGACCAGCCCCTACATCAGTTGGTCGATTCTCATATTATGTAAGCTTTATTGATGATTATAGTAAGTTTACTTGGATTTATTTACTAAAGAAAAGATCCGATGTATTCCAAGTCTTTAGTAATTTCCAAAATCTTGTTGAACGCCAACTAAACTCCAAAATCCTTGCTATGCAAACTGACTGGGGTGGTGAGTATGAGAAACTCAATTCCTTTTTTCAAAAAATTGGAATTTCACACCATGTCTCCTGTCCACATGCTCACCAACAAAATGGCTCTACTGAACGAAAACATCGTCATGTTGTTGAAGTAGAACTTGCATTGTTAGCTCATGCGTCTATGCCTCTCAAATTCTGGGATGAAGCTTTCCTCACTGCCACATATCTTATCAATATTCGTCCTAGCAAAGTTATCAAATTTGAGAATCCTATAACACGTCTCTTTGGTGTCACTCCAGATTACACATCTCTTCGTATTTTTGGTTGTGCTTGTTGGCCAAATCTTTGACCCTATAATACACACAAACTTGCGTTTCGTTCAAAAAAATGTGTCTTTTTAGGAGACAGTCCTATGCACAAAGGGGTTAAATGCCTTGATGTCTCCACTGGTAGGGTCTACATCTCTAGAGATGTCATCTTTGATGAATCAGTCTTTCCATTCGAGTCTCTTCATCCAAATGCCGGAGCCCTCCTTTGCAAAGAAATACTACTTCTTCCTGGTTTTGATCAAGGGGGTGATAACAATTGTGCTAACCAATCTGACGAAAATATTCCTGCCTCTACTCCTACTGTTATGCCTGTGCAGGTACCTGAAGAAAATACGGCTCAAAATGATCAAAATCATGAAGAAAATCCGGCTGAAAACGAGCTATTATTTCATGCGAACGGAGAAGAAGGGGCCGGCGCAGACCACGAGGAAGATCTGGCTGCGCCTGCCACGCCTTTGCGCCTGCCAGGCTCGGATCGCTCGCACAGATCCTCCTCGGATCGCACCCCCGACAGCAGAAGTGGCCAGGCGGGCCAGGCCGCCCAGGCAGCAGCAGAGGGCCGCTCCGCGGGTGCCGCGTCATCGCACGGGAGTGCGCGGGCCACGCGCATGCAGCCTAGGATAGCGACAGGCGCCCATGCACGCATGCATCTGACAGCAGCAGCGGGATCTTCTTTGGACAGAAATACCACAGCCCAGGACAGCTTCAGCTCCGGGTCAGCCACACTGATGACCACAGGATCATCTGCATCTAGCGAATCTGCTCATTTGGAAGGATCTTCTGGATCATCTGCGAACAATCAAATTGTGCAGCTTCCTGTGCAATCACAACATCAACATGCCACTGCTCCAAGGGCTATGACTCGTCTACAAAAAGGTATTAGAAATCCAAAAATAAGGACAGATGGCACTATACCATATGACATGTTGTGTATTTCAGGTGAACCAGCAAAATTGAGCGATGCACTTGGAGATCCTAAGTGGAAAAAGGCCATGGATGAAGAATATGGTGCACTCATAAAGAATAAAACATGGCACTTGGTGCCAAGTCAAAGAGGTAAAAATATTATTGATTGCAAATGGGTTTATAGAATCAAGAGAAAAGCAGATGGCTCCATTGATAGATACAAGGCACGTCTAGTGGCAAAAGGATTTAAGCAACGTTATGGTATTGACTATGAGGACACTTTTAATCCTGTTGTGAAAGCTGCTACCATAAGACTTGTGCTAGCCATTGCTGTTTCCAAGGGATGGAGCCTTAGACAGCTAGATGTTCAGAATGCGTTTTTGCATGGTGTTCTGGAAGAAGAGGTCTATATGAGGCAACCACCAGGGTATGAAAATAAACAAGCACCTCACTATGTTTGTAAACTTGAGAAATCTCTTTATGGTCTGAAACAGTCTCCTAGAGCATGGTTCTCAAGGCTGAGCTCACAATTGAAGCATCTTAGTTTTGTTGCGTCCAAGGCTGACACGTCTCTCTTCATCTATAACAAATCAAATATTGTCATATTTGTGCTCATTTATGTTGATGACATCATCGTTGCGAGCTCCTCACAAGATGCCACTAATGCTCTCTTGCGTGATTTAAGTTCGGAATTTGCCTTGAAAGATCTTGGTGATTTACACTTATTCCTAGGTATTGAAGTTAAGAAGATTCAAGATGGCATAGTATTAAGTCAGGAAAAATATGCCACTGAACTTCTAACTCGCATGGGAATGAAAGACTGCAAGCCTTCACCCACACCATTGTCTTCTTCAGAGCAACTTTCAGCACATGAAGGAGAACCACTTAAGGAAGAGGATAGCACAAAATATAGAAATACTGTTGGAGCTCTACAGTATTTGACTTTGACACGGCCAGACATATCATTTCCTGTAAACAAGGTTTGTCAATATCTGCATGCTCCTACCTCCACTCATTGGACAGCCGTCAAGAGAATTGTGCGATATGTTAAGCACACATTGAGTTTGGGATTTCAGGTCAGACGTTCTAGTTCTTCTCTTGTTAGTGCTTTCTCTGATGCTGACTGGGCAGGATGTAGTGATGACAGAAGGTCAACTGGAGGGTTTGCAGTATTCTTTGGTTCAAACCTTATTTCTTGGAGTGCTAGAAAACAAGGTACGGTATCAAGGTCAAGTACAGAGGCTGAGTACAAATCATTAGCAAATGCCACTGCCGAGATCATTTGGGTGGAATCATTGCTTAATGAATTGGGAATTAAGCAACATCGTGTTCCATGTTTGTGGTGTGACAATTTGGGAGCCACCTATCTCTCTGCTAATCCAGTCTTTCATGGCAAAACTAAACACATTGAAATTGATTTTCATTTTGTACGAGAAAGGGTGCCAGAGAAGAAGTTGGACATAAGGTTTATACCATCCAAGGATCAAGTAGCAGATGGTTTCACTAAAGCTTTGCCAGTTAAGCCCTTTGAAGAGTTTAAGAGAAATCTTAATATAGGATAGTTTAGATTAAAGGAGGGTGTTAGAGTTTGAGTAGTATAATCTCAACTATCTCTCTCCCGCATCTATCTCTAGTCCTTCTTGTATACGAACAGGATTCCTAATCCTTCTCTTGTATCTCACGGCAAGGTTTTCTGCCTCAATATATAAACAGCAGCGGCTCTCCCCTTGGAGAGTAGGAACGCTTCTAGCCATTGTATCTTACAAGAAGCACGCCAAGCAGCAAGCGCCGCCCATACGACCAGTGAAGGTGAGCTCTATTCCCTCTGGCCATGACTGAAGCAGCAAGGAGCAAGCAGCTGGCCATCATCTGATCCAACTCTGTCCCTCATCGGATCTACGCCCGCCGTCTTCGCTACTCTTTGCTTTTCTCGCTGACATCTCCTCTTGTTTGAAATTAAACAAAGGGACCGACTAACCATGCGTTGTTGTTACTGATCTCTCTCTTCCTAGATAGCTAGCTAGCCTGGATCCATGGACTCCCCGCAAAAAAAAGCTTGGATCCACCATGAACGGCAAGACGCCTCACCTGCTGCATGTGAGCGTGACCGTGAGTGTGGCCGCGGCCAAGAAGAAGACACCGGTTGCTGTCCAGCAGGGCAGCGCTTGGGTGCTCTTCATGCATACATGCTGCCGAAGAGGAATCGTGGCGGGTCGGCGTAGATGAGGAGGCGGACAGCGACGGCCTACATGCATACATGGCAATCTTCACTTTATTTTCTATGCCATAATTTCACTAGATTAATCTAGATGTGCTTTAGCAAAATTGTATAAAAGATGTATTTACAACTTGATGTGCATATGTATTCTGATCTAAACCCCCACGCAAGCTACATTAATTTAATGGTTAAACTGACATTGATATCTCGATATGTCATACATTCTCCGAGCCTCAGTTGGCACTAAACAAAGTATAGTAGTCCCAGCAAAAAATTTCGAGGTATGGTCATTTGATATGTGAGCATGTGAGGGACTAATATGCTACGATTTTCCATGTGTTCAAAAAAGATTAAGCAATGACCATCTCACGTTGTTAAAGCAACTAGCTTTTGTGGTGCAGGAACATCTGAATTTGTTAATTTTTTAAGGCAGAGCTAATTCCTGCCGAGGAGCCGGTCTCTTTCCAGACAAAGAGAAAGAAAGAAAAACAACAGACGATGACTTAGGTTTATTGTACTCGTCTAAAAATTATAAAAACTTATGAAAAGAGAGAAAAATTAAGCTTACTAAAGGTAATGCCTTGAAAGCATACGTCATAGGGAAACACATGATGTCTCACCACTTTATGGCATGATAAAGGCATGTCGTCAATCGCCATCACCTTTCTTTTTCTTTTGACACGTTTTTTGAGTAGATGACAAGGGTCAAGATGACCATCCATACCTCTGAAGCCCCACACTACTAGGAAAAGGCCTGCTAGTGGCGCACCTGTTTTGCCTACTAATGGCGCACTACAGGTGCGCCACTAGCATCACACCATTAGAATTTTTTACTAATGACGCACCACGCAGTGCGCCATTAGTATATCCCACGGTGCGCCATTAGTATGCCTCCCAGAGGCCATATTTACTCATGTGCTCTGGCTTACTAATGGCGCACTAGTTGATGATGCGCCACTAGTGTGCTCTGGCTTACTAATGGCGCAATAGTTGGTGATGCGCCACTAGTATGAATATTAGGGATTTTTTTTCTTTTCTGAAATTTGCACAGGTTACAAAATATATTACTAGACAGAATATAGACAGCACCACACATCAACAGCAGATTCATCGAATACAATAAAATATTAGTCTCCGAATACAATTCATCATATTAGTCTCCGAATTCAAAAGACCGAACAAAGATAGAACATTACAAGTCTCGAGACCGCGAGTAGCGAGTTTGTCGAAAGTAATGCTGCATTCGGAGATATTTGAGAGATGTGTCCTCTCTTATCTCCGTGCTACTGCTACTGCTATGCCTAAACATGACCTAAATACCCTACTTAAGGTAAAATAGCATAAAACAAAATAGACCCCGACTCTTCATTATGGAGAATGGAGATCATCCTGTCTCCAATTCTTGCGCTTCACTTCCTTTTGCTTCCAAGAACCTCCTTACGACTGTCCATACATTTTTTCCATCCTTTGATTTGCATGTCTCCACTTCTTTTAGAAATCTGGTATGGACAGTTCAGATTCGTAGGATGACGTGGTTGTATGTTCAAAACATTAAGGCTACCTTTCTGATACATCAAATGAGGCACACAATTCTCTGGGATTATTTGTTGAAAAACATAGTAATAACTTCATAGTTAGCAATGATGTACTCCCTCCGTCCGAAAATACTTGTCATCAAAATGTATAAATAGGGACTAGATACATCTCCGTTTATCCATTTTGATGACAAGTATTTCCGTACGGAGGGAGTACTAGTTTTAGAAGTATGCAAAAGATGCACGAATGTCGTAATAGTAAAAAAATCTTACCAGGGTATCTCCATGGTAGTTACCGTAGTTGAACACATGCACTAGTGGCACGTATTGACCATAATGTTGAGGAGTTTGATTGTAAATATTGTAATTCTCAATGTCAGTACAAAATCCGACCAGATGATTTTTCTCCTTATAAGTTAATTCAGAGCCATCGGTGTAGTGGGTTTTGTCTACCATCTCCCGCACATTCTTTGAACAATGAAAATAAGCTGTCAATGAAAATAAGCTGTCAACTATTTTGAAATAAACAATATAAATTAGCTAATAACTATGTTTGAGAAACTCACATAGCGGTAGAATTGGAGGCATATCAACAAGGACCCAAATGTCCATATTGTCTTGCTCGATTTTTGGATCACCAATATCCATGGTGACAAGCATACCCTCATCAAAACCATACATCTTGCAAAATGCTTCCCAATTTTTGCAACCAAAATGGGTTACGCTCCCAGAATTATACAGATTTACTTCAATATCCACATCGTGATGAGTCCTTAGGTGAATTTTCTTTGTTTCGGAATTTTCATGGTCTTCAAAATCCATCCTCTCCAAGACATAGCATCTTGCATGGCATGGGATAAGCTATACTCGAATTGTAAAAGATGAAAATTACACGTTGAAATAGTTGAAGTCATGCTTAATTATGAAAATAACACTTGTCGTCGTTGTGTACCATTTCAACTTCGAGGTCTCCTCGAGCTTAATGCTAAAGCGCCGATCATCATCCAGGTGAGGCATGTCGCACATACCTCGATCGTCGTGGCACCAGCCGCACTCCCCCGGGAGACTTTCGTCGTCCGATGATGACATATCCTACATTCATAATTCAAAACTACATCATCTCTTGCGTTGGGTCCAATAAGATAATCCACAGTGTGGTGAAAACACGCCCTTCGAACTGGTTTGAGCTATTGGTGAATGGAGATGGTCTAAGATTTTCACTACTAAGAAGTGAAGTGGTAATTTTGAGAGCAAATGGTTAGGATGAGTGGTTCCTCTTTCATGTTTAGCTTTACAATAGAATATTGTTAGTCATGCACACTTGTGCATTGGAGTTGGCCTAAAAGCATTTCTTTCTTTAAGCCTGCTACATCCATCTCAAGTATTTATGGTCAAGGGTTACCAAGGCCATACAAATAGAATATGTGGTATGGGCTTTTTTAGTAGGTCATCCTACCAGTTTAGGGTTTATCGATGACGAGCAACTGACATTAGTAATAACTATGAGTTGATATCACACTTCTATATGTATAACACAAGAGGAAGTTGATCCTACTTAATTAAGTACTAAGATACCCCGGCCCATGCATTAGTCGCAAGTACCCCATATGTCCTATTTTTAGCAAAGTCATGCTAAAATTCACGGAAAATTTCAGCATGACCTTTGCTGAAAATAGGACATATGGAGTACCCGAATTTGCCGGAACGGAAGTTAATCGACATTCCAGCAAACTCAAGGGCCTCTCGGGGTGCCTGCAAAATCATCACGACACGATGGTCGGAGACATGCCCTTTGCTGAAAATTGTTTTCTGTAAAAGATGATCATGCCAGCCAGCCAGGCAGGTGATTGTCACTCAAATTAAGCTGGGCTTAGACTGACTGAAGCATCTGTCTTCCTCCCTTTCTTTTTCTCTCTTCCTTTCACATTAACTTTACTTTCCAAAGGAAATAAAAATACAATGCATACATACATACTAAAGCAGGTAGATAGATAGTTAGATAGATGAGCATGTTCAGTTTACAAGAATGAATATAAACAAGCAAAGAATGCATGCATGCATATCAAGCCTGCCTTGACAAATCTACCAAGCCTGCCTAAAGCATGTCTGCATGATGGGTATCTCACTATCAGTTACTACCAGTTAATTACTAGTCATGCCAAATAAGATACTCCTCCTCATCATCATATAAAAAAAATGACCAATCAGCACATGCATCAATATGCTCCTCTCCTCTGCTATTACTTCTCTGCTGCTACAAACATAACCACAACAACAATAACTAGTGACCACCAACCAATAGCAGTCTCATTCACCACACAATTCAACCAGACAACACAGACAGACTTTCAGGGATGGTTTGATCAGAATTAGTTAAGCTCAGTCTCAATGTTCTGAAAACATAAGAGCTCATGTCATACATATGCTGGTGTGGTAAAGGAAAATATTGATAAAATAGCTCTAGCTCTCAAGAGTCTAAATGGAAGCATGTGAAAAAATGGCCAAGATTGCACCTTCTATCTACTCTGGCCCTAAGTCCCAATTTAGTTTTACAAGCCAAAGCATGAGAAAACAGCAGATAGAAGAAAAATCAAGTTTGCAGATTTAAAATATGGTTTGACACAAGGCATGTTTGCTTATTTCAAGATATCGAACAACCTTCATTTGAGCCAAGGCAGATAACTTTTAAGCTATGCCACTGAAGAATAAGGACCCCAAACAGAATATAGTCATCGCCATATTATATTATGCTCCAGTGCAGCAGAAAATTTACATCAGACCAATTAGGCTCATTTTTCAAACTCCTGAGCTTGCAACTTTGCACCCCCTACCTAATAGACTAGACGCACTGATCAAATCTTACACCCTATCCATCGAGTTTCACACTGACAGAAACAACATCACATTTATCATCAAATGCTAAGATAACATCACTCAAGCGCTTCAATTGACAAATTTGCATAGCAGAGGAGCTCACCGTCCGGTGACGAGGCAGAGGCAGGTCGGCAGCGGCCGTCGTTGAAGAGGGGGGCATCGTCGAGGAGGGTGGTGAAGAGGGGGGCGTTGGCGTCTCGCCTGGATGCTCTGCACGACAGGGGAGGGGGCGACGTCCGAAGGCAGAGGAGATGGTGGGCACGGCCCTGAACTCGGGGTTGTCGGTGGAGGAGGAGATGGTGTGGGGAGCCGGCAGCGGGCGGAGTCGTCGGCGGCGGGGCTGGATTGGGGGGTGGGGGAGGAGGAAGGTGGCGGCGGCGGGGCTGGATTGTGTTGGAAATATGCCCTAGAGGCAATAATAAAATGGTTATTATTATATTTCTTTGTTCATGATAATTGTCTATTATTCATGCTATAATTGTGTTATCCGGAAATCGTAATACATGTGTGAATACATAGACCACAACACGTCCCTAGTGAGCCTCTAGTTGACTAGCTCGTTGATCAAAAGATAGTCATGGTTTCCTGACTATGGACATTGGATGTCATTGATAACGGGATCACATCATTAGGAGAATGATGTGATGGACAATACCCAATCCTAAGCATAGCTCAAAGATCGTGTAGTTCGTTTGCTGTAGCTTTTCTGAATGTCAAGTATCATTTCCTTAGACCATGAGATTGTGCAACTCCCAGATACCGTAGGAGTGCTTTGGGTGTGCCAAATGTCACAACGTAACTGGGTGACTATAAAGGTACACTACAGGTATCTCCGAAAGTGTCTGTTGGGTTGGCACGAATCGAGACTGGGATTTGTCACTCCGCATGACGGAGAGGTATCTCTGGGCCCACTCAGTAATGCATCATCATAATGAGCTCAATGTGACCAAGTGGTTGATCACGGGATCATGCATTACGGTACGAGTAAAGTAACTTGCCGGTAACGAGATTGAACGAGGTATTGGGACACCGACGATTGAGTCTCGGGCAAGTAACGTACCGATTGACAAAGGGAATTGTATACGGATTGATTGAATCCTCGACATCGTGGTTCATCCGATGAGACCAACGAGGAGCATGTGGGAGCCAACATGGGTATCCAGATCCCGCTGTTGGTTATTGACCGGAGAGTCGTCTCGATCATGTCTGCGTGTCTCCCGAACCCATAGGGTCTACACATTTAAGGTTCGGTGATGCTAGGGTTGTTGAGATATTAGTATACGGTAACCCGAAAGTTGTTCGGAGTCCCGGATGAGATCCCGGATGTCACGAGGAGTTCCGAAATGGTCCGGATGTGAAGATTTATATATAGGAAGTCAAGTTTCGGCCATCGGGAAAGTTTCGGGGGTAATCGGTATTGTATCGGGACCACCGGAAGGGTCCCGGGGGTCCACCGGGTGGGGCCACCTATCCCGGAGGGCCCCATGGGCTGAAGTGGGAGGGGAACCAGCCCCTAGTGGGCTGGTGCGCCCCCCTTGGGCCTCCCCTGCGCCTAGGGTTGGAAACCCTAGGTGTGGGGGGGCGCCCCACTTGGCTTGGGAGGCAAGCCACCCCCTTGGCCGCCGCCCCCCCTTGGAGATTGGATCTCCTAGGGCCGCTGCCCCCCTAGGGACCCTATATATAGTGGGGGGGGAGGGCAGCCACACCCTAGCCCCTGGCCTCTCCCTCTCCCTCCCGTGACACCTCTCCTTCTCGAAGTGCTCGGCGAAGCCCTGCCGAGATCGCCATAGTTTCCACCACCACGCCGTCGTGCTACTAGATCTCCATCAACCTCTCCTTCCCCCTTGCTGGATCAAGTTGGAGGAGACGTCTTCCCAACCGTACGTGTGTTGAACACGGAGGTGCCGTCCGTTCGGCGTTAGGTCATCGGTGATTTGGATCACGATGAGTACGACTCCATCAACCCCGTTCTCTTGAACGCTTTCGCGCGCAATCTACAAGGGTATGTAGATGCACTCCTCTCTCCCTCGTTTCTAGATGACTCCATAGATTGATCTTGGTGATGCGTAAAAAAATTTAAAATTCTGCTACGTTCACCAACAGTGGTATCAGAGCTAGGTCTATGCGTAGTTTCTATGCACGAGTAGAACACAAAGCAGTTGTGGGCGTGGATATTGTCAATTTGCTTTCCGTTACTGGTCTTATCTTGATTCGGCGGCATCATGGGATGAAGCGGCCCGGACCGACCTTACACGTACGCTTACGTGAGACTGGTTCCACCGATTGACATGCACTAGTTGCATAAGGTGGCTGGCGGGTGTCTGTCTCTCCCACTTTAGTCGAATCGAATTCGATGAAAAGGGTCCTTATGAAGGGTAAATAGAAATTGGCATATCACGTTGTGGTTTTGGCATAGGTAAGAAACATTCTTGCTAGAAACCTATAGCAGCCACGTAAAAACTTGCAACAACAATTAGAGGACGTCTAACTTGTTTTTGCAGCATGTGCCGTGTGATGTGATATGGCCAAAAGGATGTGATGAATGATATATGTGATGTATGAGATTGATCATGTTCTTGTAATAGGAATCACGACTTGCATGTCGATGAGTATGACAACCGGCAGGAGCCATAGGAGTTGTCTTTATTTATTTATGACCTGCGTGTCAACATAAATGTCATGTAATTACTTTACTTTATTGCTAAAGCGTTAGCCATAGTAGTAGAAGTAATAGATGACGAGACAACTTCAAGAAGACACGATGATGGAGATCATGATGATGGAGATCATGGTGTCATGCCGGTGACAACGTTGATCATGGAGCCCCGAAGATGGAGATCAAAAGGAGCAAATGATATTGGCCATATCATGTCACTATTTGATTGCATGTGATGTTTATCATGTTTTACATCTTATTTTCTTAGAACGACGGCAGCTTAAATAAGATGAACCCTCGTAATAATTTCAAGAAAGTGTTCCCCCTAACTGTGCACCGTTGCGAAGGTTCGTTGTTTCGAAGCACCATGTGATGATCGGGTGTGATAGATTCTAACATTCGAATACAACGGGTGTAAGCCAGATTTACACACGCAATACACTTAGGTTGACTTGACGAGCCTAGCATGTACAGACATGGCCTCGGAACACGGAATACCGAAAGGTCGAGCATGAGTCGTATAGAAGATACGATCAACATGAAAATGTTCGCCGATGTTGACTAGTCCGTCTCACGTGATGATCGGACACGGCCTAGTTAACTCGGATCATGTTTCACTTAGATGACTGGAGGCATGTCTATCTGAGTGGGAGTTCATTGAATAATTTGATTAGATGAACTTAATTATCATGAACTTAGTCTAAAATCTTTACAATATGTCTTGTAGATCAAATGGCCCACGTTGTCCTCAACTTCAACGCGTTCCTAGAGAAAACCAAGCTGAAAGATGATGGCAGCAACTATACGGACTGGGCCTGGAACCTGAGGATCATCCTCATAGCTGCCAAGAAAGATTCTGTCCTAGAAGCACCGCTAGGTGACGCACCCATCCCAGAGAACCAAGACGTTATGAACGCTTGGCAGTCACGTGCTGATGATTACTCCCTCGTTTAGTGCGGCATGCTTTACAGCTTAGAACCGGGGATCCAAAAGCGTTTTGAGAGACACGGAGCATATGAGATGTTCGAAGAGCTGAAAATGGTTTTCCAAGCTCATGCCTGGGTCGAGAGACATGAAGTCTCCGACAAGTTATTCAGTTGTAAGATGGAGGAAAATAGTTCTGTCAGTGAGCACATACTCAAAATGTCTAGGTTGCATAACCGCTTGACTCAGCTGGGAGTTAATCTCCCAGATGACGCGGTCATTGACAGAATCCTTCAGTCGCTTCCACCGAGCTACAAGAGCTTTGTGATGAACTTCAATATGCAGGGGATGTAAAAGACCATTCCTGAGGTATATTCAATGCTGAAATCAGCAGAGGTGGAAATCAAAAAGGAACATCAAGTGTTGATGGTGAATAAAACCACTAAGTTCAAGAAAGGCAAGGGTAAGAAGAACTTCAAGAAGGACGGCAAGGGAGTTGCCGCGCCCGGTAAGCAAGCTGTCGGGAAGAAGTCAAATAATGGACCCAAGCCTGAGACTGAGTGTTTTTATTGCAAGGGAAGTGGTCACTGGAAGCGGAACTGCCCCAAATACTTAGCGGACAAGAAGGCCGGCAACACTAAAGGTATATGTGATATACATGTAATTGATGTGTACCTTACCAGTACTCGTAGTAGCTCCTGGGTATTTGATACCGGTGCGGTTGCTCACATTTGTAACTCAAAGCAGGAGCTGCGGAATAAGCGGAGACTGGCGAAGGACGAGGTGACGATGCGCGTCGGGAATGGTTCCAAGGTCAATGTGATCGCCGTCGGCACGCTGCCTCTACATTTACCTACGGGATTAGTTTTAAACCTCAATAATTGTTATTTAGTGCCAACTTTGAGCAAGAACATTGTATCAGGATCTCGTTTAATTCGAGATGGCTACTCATTTAAATCCGAGAATAATGGTTGTTCTATTTATATGAGAGATATGTTTTATGGTCATGCTCCGCTGGTGAATGGTTTATTCTTAATGAATCTCGAGCGTAATGTTACACATATTCATAGTGTGAATACCAAAAGATGTAAGGTTGATAATGATAGTCCCACATACTTGTGGCACTGCCGCCTTGGTCACATAGGTGTCAAACGCATGAAGAAGCTCCATGCAGATGGACTTTTCGAGTCTCTTGATTACGAATCATTTGACACGTGCGAACCATGCCTCATGGGTAAAATCACCAAGACTCCGTTCTCAGGAACGATGGAGCGAGCAACCAACTTATTGGAAATCATACATACTGATGTGTGCGGTCCAATGAGTATTGAGGCTCGCGGTGGCTATCATAATGTTCCAACCCTCACTGATGATTTGAGTAGATATGGGTATGTCTACTTAATGAAACACAAGTCTGAGACCTTTGAAAAGTTCAAGGAATTTCAGAGTGAGGTTGAGAATCAACGTGACAAGAAAATCAAGTTCTTGCGATCAGATCATGGGGGAGAATACTTGAGTCACGAATTTGGCACACACTTAAGGAAATGTGGAATAGTTTCACAACTCACGCCGCCTGGAACACCTCAGCGTAATGGTGTGTCCGAACGTCGTAATCGCACTCTATTGGATATGGTGCGATCTATGATGTCTCTTACCGATTTACCGCTGTCATTTTGGGGCTATGCTTTAGAGACTGCCGCATTCACTTTGAATAGGGCTCCGACAAAATCCGTTGAGACGACACCGTATGAATTATGGTTTGGGAAGAAACCTAAGCTGTCGTTTCTAAAAGTTTGGGGATGCGATGCTTATGTCAAGAAACTTCAACCTGAAAAGCTCGAATCCAAATCGGAAAAATGCGTCTTCATAGGATACCCTAAAGAAACTATTGGGTATACCTTCTACCTTAGATCCAAAGGCAAGATCTTTGTTGCCAAAAATGGATCCTTTCTAGAGAAAGAGTTTCTCTCGAAAGAAATAAGTGGGAGGAAAGTAGAACTTGACGAAGTATTACCTCTTGAATCGGAGAGTGGCGCAGCTCAGGAAATTGTTCCTGAGGTACCTGCACCGACTAGAGAGGAAGTTAATGATGATGATCATGAAACTTCAGATCAAGTTGCTACTGAACTTCGTAGGTCCACAAGAACACGTTCCGCACCAGAGTGGTACGGCAACCCCGTCTTGGAAATCATGTTGTTAGACAATGGTGAACCTTCAAACTATGAAGAAGCAATGGCGGGCCCAAATTCCGACAAATGGCTAGAAGCCATGAAATCCGAGATAGGATCCATGTATAAAAACGAAGTATGGACTTTGACTGACTTGCCCGATGATTGGCGAGCCATAGAAAATAAATGGATCTTTAAGAATAAGATAGACGCGGATGGTAACGTAACCATCTATAAAGCTCGGCTTGTCGCTAAGGGTTATCGACAAGTTCAAGGGGTTGACTGCGATGAGACTTTCTCACCCGTAGCGAAGCTGAAGTCCGTCCAAATCATGTTAGCAATTGCCGCATTCTATGAATATGAGATATGGCAAATGGACGTCAAAACGGCATTCCTTAATGGTTTCCTTAAGGAAGAATTGTATATGATGCAGCCGGAAGGTTTTGTCGATCCTAAGAATCCTGACAAGGTGTGCAAGCTCCAACGCTCGATTTATGGGCTGGTGCAAGCATCTCGGAGTTGGAACATTCGTTTTGATGAGATGATCAGAGCGTTTGGGTTTACGCAGACTTATGGAGAAGCCTGCATTTACAAGAAAGTGAGTGAGAGCTCTGTAGCATTTCTCATATTGTATGTGGATGACATACTGTTGATGGGAAATGATATAGAATTCTTGGAAAGCATAAAGGCCTACTTGACCAAGTGTTTTTCAATGAAGGATCTTGGAGAAGCTTCTTATATATTAGGCATCAAGATCTATAGAGATAGATCGAGACACCTCATTGGTCTTTCACAGAGTACGTACCTTGACAAGATATTGAAGAAGTTCAAAATGGATCAGTCAAAGAAGGGGTTCTTGCCTGTATTGCAAGGTACGAGATTGAGCATGGCTCAATGCCCGACCACGGCAGAAGATAGAGAAAAGATGAGTGTCGTCCCCTATGCCTCGGCCATAGGGTCTATCACGTATGCTATGCTGTGTACCAGACCTGATGTAAACCTTGCCGTAAGTTTGGTAGGAATGTAACCAAAGTAATCCTGGCATGAAACACTGGACAACGGTCAAGAATATCCTAAAGTACCTGAAGAGGACTAAGGATATGTTTCTCGTTTATGGAGGTGACAAAGAGCTCCTCGTAAAGGGTTACGTCGATGCTAGCTTCGACACAGATCTGGATGACTCTAAGTCACAAACCGGATACGTGTATATTTTGAATGGTGGGGCAGTAAGCTGGTGCAGTTGCAAGCAAAGCGTTGTGGCGGGATCCACATGTGAAGCGGAGTACATGGCAGCCTCGGAGGCAGCACAAGAGGCAATCTGGGTGAAGGAGTTCATTACCGACTTAGGAGTCATACCCAGCGTCGGGCTCGATGACTCTCTTCTGTGACAACACTGGAGCTATTACCCTTGCCAAGGAGCCCAGGTTACACAGGAAGACCAGGCATATCAAGCATCACTTCAACTCCATTCGTGAAAGTGTTCAAAATGGAGACATAGATATTTGTAAAGTACATACAGACCTGAATGTGGCAGATCCATTGACTAAACCTCTCCCTAGAGCAAAACATGATCAACACCAGAACTGCATGGGTGTTCGATTCATCACAATGTAACTAGACTATTGACTCTAGTGCAAGTGGGAGACTGTTGGAAATATGCCCTAGAGGCAATAATAAAATGGTTATTATTATATTTCTTTGTTCATGATAATTGTCTATTATTCATGCTATAATTGTGTTATCTGGAAATCGTGATACATGTGTGAATACATAGACCACAACACGTCCCTAGTGAGCCTCTAGTTGACTAGCTAGTTGATCAAAAGATAGTCATGGTTTCCTGACTATGGACATTGGATGCCATTGATAACGGGATCACATCATTAGGAGAATGATGTGATGCACAAGACCCAATCCTAAGCATAGCTCAAAGATCATGTAGTTCGTTTGTTGTAGCTTTTCCGAATGTCAAGTATCATTTCCTTAGGCCATGAGATTGTGCAACTCCCGGATACCGTAGGAGTGCTTTGGGTGTGCCAAATGTCACAACATAACTGGGTGACTATAAAGGTACACTACAGGTATCTCCGAAAGTGTCTGTTGGATTGGCACGAATCGAGACTGGGATTTGTCACTCCGTATGACGGATAGGTATCTCTGGGCCCACTCAGTAATGCATCATCATAATGAGCTCAATGTGACCAACTGGTTGATCACGGGATCATGCATTACGGTACGAGTAAAGTGACTTGCCGGTAACGAGATTGAACGAGGTATTGGGATACCGACGATTGAGTCTCGGGCAAGTAACGTACCGATTGACAAAGGGAATTGTATACGGATTGATTGAATCCTCGACATCGTGGTTCATCCGATGAGACCATCGAGGAGCATGTGGGAGCCAACATGGGTATCCAGATCCCGCTATTGGTTATTGACCGGAGAGTCATCTCGGTCATGTCTGCGTGTCTCCCGAACCCGTAGGGTCTACACATTTAAGGTTCGGTGATGCTATGGTTGTTGAGATATTAGTATACGGTAACCCGAAAGTTGTTCGGAGTCCCGGATGAGATCCCGGACGTCACGAGGAGTTCCGGAATGGTCCGAAGGTGAAAATTTATATATAGGAAGTCAAGTTTTGGCCATCGGGAAAGTTTCGGGGGTAATCGGTATTGTACCGGGACCACCGGAAGGGTCCCGGGGGTCCACCGGGTGGGGCCACCTATCCCGGAGGGCCCCATGGGCTGAAGTGGTAGGGGAACCAGCCCCTAGTGGGCTGGTGCGCCCCCCTTGGGCCTCCCCTGCGCCTAGGGTTGGAAACCCTAGGGGTGGGGGGCGCCCCACTTGGCTTGGGGGGCAAGCCACCCCCTTGGCCGCCGCCCCCCCTTGGAGATTGGATCTCCTAGGGCCGCTGCCCCCCTAGGGACCCTATATATAGTGGGGGGGGGAGGGCAGCCGCACCCTAGCCCCTGGCCTCTCCCTCTCCCTCCCGTGACACCTCTCCTTCTCGAAGTGCTCGGCGAAGCCCTGCCGAGATCGCCGTAGTTTCCACCACCACGCCGTCGTGCTGCTGGATCTTCATCAACCTCTCGTTCCCCCTTGCTGGATCAAGTTGGAGGAGACGTCTTCCCAACCGTACATGTGTTGAACGCAGAGGTGCCGTCCGTTCGGCGCTAGGTCATCAGTGATTTGGATCACGACGAGTATGACTCCATCAACCCCGTTCTCTTGAACGCTTCCGCGCGCGATCTACAAGGGTATGTAGATGCACTCCTCTCTCCCTCGTTTCTAGATGACTCCATAGATTGATCTTGGTGATGCGTAGAAAATTTTAAAATTCTGCTACGTTCACCAACAGATTGGGGGGTGGGGAAGGAGGAAGGCG
>NC_041380.1:522627820-522684000 GCF_002162155.2 Triticum dicoccoides | reverse complement strand
AGGGTGCGGGGGTGCTCGGCGGCGGTGGAGCGGGGGAGGGTGCGGGGGTGCTCGGCGGCGTGGGGGGTCTGGCGAGGGAGGATAGCGATCGAGATGGAGGGGAATCGAGATCGAGTGTCCTCATGAATATTCAATATTTTTTCATATTGAATATGAAAAAATATCATCAAATTTGAAAATATTCATGAATTCAAAAAGTGCTTATGAATTAAATTTAAAAAATTTCATGAGTTCAAAAATATTTTAAAAAAATTGATAATAGTGCGCACGGGTGAGGGATGCGTCATTACTAGTTTTAACTAGTAATGTCGCACTGTGCCCTGATACGCCATTAGTATTTTTAGAAAATTAAAAAAAAATGTTAGTAGTGGCGCACCGTGGATGTGGTGCTTCATTAGTATCTATCACACTAATGGCGTACCGACACATGATGCGCCACTGCTATATAGGCGCGCCACATGTCTGGTCCGCCATTAGTGTCTATATTATCTATAACCCTTTTCCTAGTAGTGCCACCACCCATTCTCAAGAAAAATAAATCCTTATTTCAAATTATTTGTTTTAGATTTGTTTACACATGGATGCATCTAGATAATACGCAACCTAACTCAAAGTTTAGGTTGCTTTTTCGCAAATGACATATATGTTAAAAAGAATCAAACGATTCAGTCAAATGTTGTAGAAGCTAGCTAGAACCCCCCTTGTTCATCGACTCCCCTCTCTCTGCCTCCTCAAAAAAGAAAAAGAAAAAAAACCCCATCTCTCCGCACCAAGAAAGGGAATACTCCTAACAATGCAGCTCAGGCTCGGCCGCGCGCTGCCCGAGCAGCCCGACACGTCACTTTGCTTCTCCCTCCTCTTTTGCTGCTACGTTGCTCGAGCTGCTGCTGCCAAGCTAGCCAGCTAGCGATCCCTGGCCCCTCCCCTCCCATCCGTCCTAGCTAGCTAGTGTATGCTTTTATCCGTGAAATCTTTATTTGGCTCCTTCTTTCCTGTCGAAATCTCTAGCTAATTAGCCTTCCAGGTTCATAGCTTTTTCTTTCCCCTCGTGTAAGATGACTAGGAAAAGCCTTCCTCCTTTCGATTTTCACCGGCGAGCCCGTGGATTCGCTTCCCCTCTGCCTGTCGCTCCATCGACCGATTGCAGGGAGGGTATTGCTTGTGCCTCGGCTTAGATAGATAAGATTTTGGTTCTCGCAAGGGCGGTACTCAGATGGATGGCGGCATTTCTTCTTCGAGTCGGTCTTCTGGAGTTCGATCCTCCTCAAATTCGTTCATCGGGATGGGTCAGATGGAGCTCCTACGTAGATTCCTGCTAGCTCCTCGGAGCGGCGAGGTTAGGGTTTCTTGTCGTGCATACGCAGATTTGGCGCCAGGTTCTTTAGACCGATTCAAGGATTCAATGATGATGACTGCGGCTCCCGAATGCTGGTCCTTAGGGGCACGTGCACGAAGACGACTTTCCGACTGTCATTGACAAGGTCAGGCCGGCTCCGGTATGGGAGCGGCGATAGCGGCGTGTCGGCGGCTTGTTCTGGCGGCGGCAATGGTCGTTCGGTTGTCCATGGACTTTGATGTAATTTTTATTATTTTTGGGATGCTTTGCATTTCCGGTGGATTTTTATAATAAATCTGATTTTTTTTAAAGTATATCTAGCTAATTAAACAAGGAACTAACAGTGCGTTTGTTGCTGATACTAACCGTGCCTCTCATAGCTTGACGTCTATTTGAATAAATAACTTAATATGCTACATCTCCGTTGATATGATTTTGTTTCAAGTTTGAACCGCATGTGTGTTTGATCAGGCACATGCACGGATGCCCTAAACTCGTTGCAGGGATCATTTTCTTCTTGCTCTTCATGTTAAGATGTACTACTAGTACTTAATAGACTGCCACACTTACACGTTCAATAAATGCAATTAGCTACTCCGTTGTGGAGTACAAAAACCTAAGGACGAGATTTCACCTCCCGTTGTGGAGGAGGGCTGCCGGATGCGCATCAAGTTCTGACGATATGGTTAAGAATTGTTCAAGAGGGATATTTGGCATAGGAAATAAATTAAAGATTGACATTAAAGGGGAATACAAACGCTAAAGAAAATTTAATGCTTGGCATTTTGGGAGCCACTCTTCACTTTACTAAAAAAAAATCATTTGATTAATTATAAACAAATTGATGTGCATATGTATCCTGATCTGAATTCTAGTGCAAGCTACATTAATTCACTTCTACTTCGGTACACCCCCTCCCCCTCCCTAAACACATTGAAGGCTGAGATCTCTCCATACCTCTTCATAATAAAGGGTGGTGGTCTTGTTTTTCAAATACGTCATCCGCGCCGATACACAGCCTTTGTACATGGTCCTTTTCTTCTTCTCCAGCTCATGGAAGCCCTTGGTTTAAAAAAGGGTGGCATTGTCCTTTTCTTTTTCTTCGGCTCGCGGAAACCCCTGGTATGCTGGGCTGCCCATTTTCGAACCGGTCTTTTTCCCACTGTTTCTATTTTTATTCCTTTTTCATTTTTTTCCTTTTCCTTCTTCGTTTCTTTTTCATTTTTGTCCTTTTGTCTTTTTTCATTTCTTTTTATTTTTCTAAAAAATGCTCGTGCTTTGATATTTCTTTCTAAACTAAAAATATTTATTTTTTTACAAAATGCAAATATACACATTTTGAAGAAATAGTACAAAAGTTTCAAGAAAATCGTATCTTTCAAAATTGCTCATAATGTCAAAACACGAACATTTATTAAAAAGAGCAGACAAAATTTTGAACACACACTTTTTTCAATTTTTCAAATATTTTTTGGAAAACACTAAAAAAATTGGAATTTCAAAAAATTGAAACCAATCTTTGTAATTTTCTAGAACATTATTTGTATTTGATAAAATTTGGAAACATGAATTTTTTTTTGAAATTCCGAACAAATTTTGAAAGCGCGAACATTTTTTGAAACTCGCCGAACATTTTTTGAATTTTGAACAATTTTTTATGGCCTTGTATGACCACACCATGCCAAGTCGTTTGGGTTTCGACAAGTTTTACATTTTCTGGAGTTTTTGTGAGAAGAAAAGCCAATAAATGGCTGGACATGTCGCAACATGCATACGGTGTTGAAAGTCGTTCAAACCTGACATGGATATCTACCATGGACATGCCAAAGCCAAGCAAGTTGACATGCCTTAAGTTGGATAAACTCAAGTTAATGTACTGAAGCCGAGCTCACATTAATTTAATGGTTAAATTTACATTGACGATCTCGTTATTTCATAGATTCTTTGAACCTTAGTTGGCGCTAAAGAAAATTAGTGGTCCTAACATAAATAGTATAGAGGGATGGTAATTTGATATGGGAACATGTGACGGATTAGTATGCTAGGATCTTGATTTTTTTTTTTGCTATATGTTGGGTTTCCCATGTGTTCAGAGGAGATTAAGCAGTGACCATCTCACTTTGTTAAACTAAGGATTTATGGTTAGGGTTAGGACTTACAACAACAGCTGTATTGTTGCCTTAGAGCAAAGCTAATTGCTGCAGGAGAGCCAGACTCTTCTCGAACAAAATAAAGAGAAAAATGGAAAATAATAGAGAATGACTTAGATTCACTGTCCTCGCCTAGAAATTACAAAAACTTATGAGAAGAGAGAAAAAACAAGCTTAGTCAAGGTAATGTTTTGAAAGCACGCGGTGTTGAGAAGCACTTGATGGCTGACCACTTTGTGCTTTGGTGGAGGCATGCCATCAATCGCTATCGCATTCTTTTTTTCTTTGACACGCTTTTTCGAGTGGATGAGAATGGTCAAAGATGACCATACATATCTCTGGAGCCCCACCATCCATTCTCAACAATGATAACATTAGTGCAGAATAGGGCAATAGCACCGATTCATAAGGCCCTTTAGTGTCGGTTCGGTAACCGACACTAAAGTGTGGGCACTAAAGGCCCCCCCCTTTAGTACCGGTTCAGCACGAACTGGTGCTAAAGGGCAACCACGTGGCACGAGCCAGCTTTGGAGGCGCGTAGGACATTAGTACCGGTTGGTAACACCAACCGGTACTAAATGTTTGGGTGTGTTTTTGTTTTATTTTTTATTTTTACTTTAATTTTGTGTTTTCAATTTAATTTAGTGATTGTTTTACATTATAATGAGTTGTTAAATCATTAGGTGAAAGTACCGCAGATTAGTTTGACTAGGATGCATGTGGATCCTAGCAGAGTCATCAAGTATATGCCATATCCATATTATATATACTTGATCACCTAATTAAGTGATCGAGGTAATATGGATATGGCATATACTTGATCACTTAGCTAGAATCCATTCAGTTGAACTAATCTGCGGTTTCTTTCATAAATGATATAATTACTCATCATCATCATCATCATATTAATATAAAAACTCTTGCATCATATATATCATCACCAACAACAGTTTTCATAGCTAGCTAAAAATCATCATATAATAGTCGTCTCATTACCACTACTTAATCATCATATAGTCATTACCGCTATCTAATCACCACCAATACTAGCTTAAAGAAAAAACATTCACTTGTACCAGAAGCCAAGATATCATTGAGTTCAATATGGTAATGATATTATAAGCGTTCATAACACCACAAAAGCAAATCACTCTTTGAGATTAAGCTCAGGACGAAGAACACGGATATGAGAGGACAAGTACTAAGAGCATGAACTAGCTAATCACTCCTGCTGCTCTCTCTCAGGTAAAATAGCATAAAACATGTATAGATTTCCTGATTAATCATATTGGAGCATGCAGATGAACCTGTCTCCTAATCGTGGGTTGCGCTTCTGATTGCTGCCCCCTAGTACTTCTCTGTGATCGTTCACAATTTTGCTCCAGTCTTTTACTATTAAGCATTCCTCGCTATTAGAAATCCTTAATGCACTAAAGTGCATTGTAGGATATCTTGGTCGTAAGCTAACAATATTCATGGTACCTTTAGTCTCGATCCAATCAGGCACAACATTCATCGGGAGTCCCTGTTGAAGAACATCGTATAGTAACATACTTAGCAATGAAGTTTAGCTTAAAAAATAATGTATGCAAAAGATGCACTGAGGAGAAATAGTAGAAATCTTACCATCTTTCCTAAATATATGTGACCATAGTTCAGTACGAACACTATTGGTCGCACGTTTTGAGTACTAACATTTCTAAGTGCAGGAAAAAAATTGTCTTGACAGCATCAAGATCCTCAAGCCATGAAACATAATGACTTGTCTCCTCGCAGTTTAGTTCAGCCCCGGGACAGTGGACGATCTTGTCTATCAAGTGCCCGACATGTTTGCTTGATTGGAATAAGCTGTCAATATAAATTACTTGTCAACTCTTTTTGAATAAACAATATCGAAGACATAAAAATGGTTGAGAAACTCATATAATGGTAGAACTGGAGGCGTCTGCACATCGACCCAGATGTCTCTATTATCTTAATATCATCTTCCGGACGAATATCAAATGTGATAACCATATCAGGCTCAAATGCATAAGCCTTGCATAGTGCTTGCCAAGTTTTGAATTCAAAATAGGTGTATGTGTCTGCATTGTATAATTTGACGTTGAAGGTATAACCATGCTCGGTCTTCAAATAACTCTTTTTACCTCTATACTTTCGTTAGGACTGAAATCTATCTTATCCAAGACAAAAATTCTTGCATGGCAGGGGATACGCTAGTAGAATAGTGAAACATTAAAATTAAAAGTTGAAGCAAATTAAGCATAAGTCATGCTTAATTACGAAAAAAGACTTGTCGTTGTGACTTATTGTATCCACTCCGAAGTTCTCATCCAGCTTGATGCTGAAGCGTCTATTATCAACTAGAAAATTTCTACCGCACAGGCCGCACTGGTCTTCGCAGTATTCGCACATAATGAAATCGTGTTTGTCGTCAGACGACATTCCTATGTTCGTAGATGAAACATTAAACACCTATTAGTTCTATTAATTCAACTAATTCTGTTAATTCAACTAGTTCAACTAATTAATTGAACTAATTCAACTAAGCACTTACGAAAAATATACATAAATAAAGTAGCTCAACTAATTCAACTAACTAGTTCAATTAATTAATTCAACTAATTCAACTAAACTAGTTCTATTAATTTTCTTACTAAAAATAAGGTAGCTAGTTCTATATAATAAAATGTTAATTAGATAATCAAATCTCATATAACTAAATTAAATATATATCTAACATATAATTTATATCTAATTCATCTAACATTTGACATTAATATTTAACATATGTTCATATACAGGTGAAACATTAAACACTTACTAGTTCTATTAATTCAACTAAATAAAGTTGTTCTATTAATTCAACTAAGCATTTACTAAAAAATAAACTAGTTCTATTAATTTCTTACTAAAATAAGTAGGTAGTTCTATATACTAATATTTTGATTAGATCATCAACTCGCATATACCTAAATTTTTCTTACTAAAAATAATCTCATATACCTAATTAATTAATATCTAGCTAATTCATCTAACAATTGACATTAATATTTAACTTCTCTATCTAATTCATCTAACAATTGACATTAATATTTAACTTCTCTATCTAATTCATCTAACATTAACATTTTAACATTCTTATCTAGGTAATTCATCTAATTAACAATTTGACATGCATTAATCTAAAACATAGAAAACAGAAAATAACTAAAAAAAATTGTGGCGTATGTGTGTGTGTGTGCGCGCGCGCGCGCGTGTGTGTGTACGTACGAGCGGGGGCAGCGGCGTACGAGCGGCGGCGCGAGACGGCGACGACGGGGACGGCGCGACGGGGGCGGCGGCGTACGGGCGGCGAGCGACGGCAACGACGGGGACGACGCGACGAGGGCGGGGGCGGCGACGAAGACAAACATGATCTAACTAAAAATTTTCGTAAGTGTTGTATATATAGGAGAGGTCTTTAATACCGGTTGGAGCCACCAACCGGTACTAAAGGCCAACTTTGGCCAGGCCAAGAGGCGGGAAGAGCACCCTTTAGTACCGGTTGGAGCCACAAACCGATACTAAAGACCAGCCTTTATTACCGATTGGAGCCACCAACCGGTACTAAAGGTAGTGCGCTGCCATCCGCGGTGCAAAAAGTTTAGTCCCACCTCGCCGGGCGAAGGGCAGCTGCACTGGTTTATAAACCCAGCCGCGACTGCCCTTTCGAACTCCTCTATAAAGCAGGCTTCTAGGCCTAAATACGGCGCGCTACCCTGTGAGTCTGCTGGGCCTTGTGGGCCTGAAATTGCATGCCCGTGGTCTAGCTGGCCCACAGAGCAGCGCCCCAAATTTTTTATATAGTTTTTTTTCTTTTCTTCTTTATTTTTTCTTCTACTTATTGCTGAGTAGTTTTTTCTTTTCTGCTATATTTATTTTCTTCTATTTATTTCTGAGTAGTTTTTTTCTATAGTTTTTTTATTTTCTGCTATAGTTTTTTTCTTTTCTGCTATTTTTCTTTTCTGTTTTTTTTCTTTTCTGCTTTATTTATTTTTTTCTATTCATTTATTTTTATATACCATGCCAAGTTGATGGTTGAAAGTTGATGGCGTGGCTTTGAATGATGCATACTGAATGCACAAAAAGTCTAGAGTTATAATAAGTTTAAAAAAATGAAGTGCCAGTGTAACAGATGAGTTCTCGTCCAAAACTCTGATACTCCGAAAGAGATTGTCCAGTTAGTATACGAAGTGCGTCCAGTTTTTGCCGTTACACTCTCTACTCTTTCGCACATGCTATGCGGTTGAAATGATGATGCCATGCCAAGTTTCAACATTTTCACAGTACATTTTGTAGTGATTTTCAATTTCACGGTCATTTAGCTCTCTAAACAATTAGGTAAATGACTGAAAAACAGCAAATGATGTCAGAACATGTTGGAAATTGATGGCGTGGCTTTGAATGGTGCATACTGAATGCAAAAAAAGTCTGGAGTTCAAATAATTTTAAAAAACATTGAAGTGCCGGTGTAACAGATGAGTTCTCATCCGAAACCCTGATACTCCGAAAGACATTGTCTAGTTTGTACACGAAGTGCGTCCAGTTTTTGCCGTGACACTCTCTACTCTTTCGCACATGCTATGCGGGTGAAATGATGATACCATGCCAAGTTTCAACATTTTCACAGTTCATTTTGTAGTGATTTTCAATTTCACAGTCATTTAGCTCTTTAAACAATTTGGTAAATGACTGAAAAACAACAAATGATGTCAGAACATGTTGGAAATTAATGACGTCGCTTTGAATGCTGCATACTGAACACAAAAGAAGTCCGGAGTTCACATAAGTTTAAAAAACATTGAAGTGCCCGTGTAACAGTTGAGTTTTCGTCCGAAACCCTGATACTCCGAAAGAGATTGTCCAGTTTGTACACGAAGTGCGTCCAGTTTTTTCCATGACCCTCTCCACTCTTTCGCACATGCTATGCGGGTGAAATGATGATACCATGCCAAGTTTCAACATTTTCCCAGTTCATTTTGTAGTGATTTTCAATTTCACGGTCATTTAGCTCTCTAAACAATTAGGTAAATGACTGAAAAACAGCAAATGATGTCCGAACATGTTGGAAATTGATGACGTCCCTTTGAATGCTGCATATTGAACACAAAAGAAGTTTGGAGTTCAAATAAGTTTAAAAACATTGAAGTGCCCGTGTAACAGATGAGTTCTCGTCCGAAACCCTGATACTCCGAAAGATATTGTCCAGTTTGTATACGAAGTGCGTCCAGTTTTTGCCGTGACCCTCTCTACTCTTTCACACATGCTATGCGGGTGAAATGATGATACCATGCCAAGTTTCAACATTTTTAGAGTTCATTTTGTAGTGATTTTCAATTTCACGGTCATTTAGCTCTCTAAACAATTAGGTAAATGACTGAAAAACAACAAATGATGTCAGAACATGTTGGCAATTGATGACGTCGCTTTGAATGCTGCATAGTGAACGCAAAAGAAGTCGGGAGTTCAAATAAGTTTAAAAAACATTGAAGTGCCCGTGTAACAGATGAGTTCTCGTCCGAAACCCTGATACTCCGAAAGACATTGTCCAGTTTGTACACAAAGTGCGTCCAGTTTTTGTCGTGACCCTCTATACTCTTTTGCACATGCTATGCGGGTGAAATGATGATACCATGCCAAATTTCAACATTTTCACAGTTCATTTTGTAGTGATTCTCAATTTCACGGTCATTTAGCTCTTTAAACAATTCGGTAAATGACTGAAAAACAACAAATGATGTCAGAACATGTTGGAAATTGATGACGCCGCTTTGAATGCTGCATACTGAACACAAAAGAAGTCCGGAGTTCAAATAAGTTTAAAAAACATTGAAGTGCCCGTGTAACAGATGAGTTCTCGTCTGAAACCCTGATACTCCGAAAGAGATTGTCCAGTTTGTACACGAAGTGCGTCCAGTTTTTGCCGTGACCCTCTCTACTCTTTCGCACATGCTATGCGGGTGAAATGATGATATCATGCCAAGTTTAAATATTTTTACAGTTCATTTTGTAGTGATTTTCAATTTCACGGTCATTTAGCTCTCTAAACAATTAGGTAAATGACTGAAAACAACAAATGATGTCAGAACATGTTGGAAATTGATGACGTCGCTTTGAATGCTGCATACTGAACACAAAATAAGTTCGGAGTTCAAATAAGTTTAAAAAACATTGAAGTGCCCGTGTAACAGATGAGTTCTCGTCCGAAACCCTGATACTCTAAAAGAGATTGTCCAGTTTGTACACGAAGTGCGCCCAGTTTTTGCCGTGACCCTCTCTACTCTTTAACACATGCTATGCGGGTGAAATGATGATACCATGCCAAGTTTAAACATTTTCACAGTTCATTTTGTAGTGATTTTCAATTTCACGGTCATTTAGCTCTCTAAACAATTAGGTAAATGACTGAAAACAACAAATGATGTCAGAACATGTTGGAAATTGATGATGTCGCTTTGAATGCTGCATACTGAACACAAAAGAAGTCCGGAGTTCAAATAAGTTCAAAAAACATTGAAGTGCCCGTGTAACAGATGAGTTCTCGTCCGAAACCCTGATACTCCGAAAGAGATTGTCCAGTCTGTACACGAAGTGCGTCCAGTTTTTGCCGTGACCCTCTCTACTCTTTCGCACATGCTATGCGGGTGAAATGATGATACCATGCTAAATTTCAACATTTTCACAGTTCATTTTGTAGTGATTTTCAATTTCATGGTCATTTAGCTCTTTAAACAATTCGGTAAATGACTGAAAACATCAAATGATGTTAGAACATGTTGGAAATTAATGACGTCGCTTTGAATGCTGCATACTGAACACAAGAAGTCCGGAGTTCAAATAAGTTATTAAAAATAAAAAAGAGGTGCAATGCTGGTTAATTTGCTTCAAGCCTTTCGGAATAGTGTAGACTGCACTGCACATAGCTCAATGCAATCTATGCTATTCCGAAAGGCTTGAAGCTAATCAACGTGCAGGTGAGCATTGCGCCTCTTCGTCATTGTCTCTGCACTCACGGCTTATTGCATAATCTCATAGTCATAGGAACATGTATAAGTCATGAAGAAAGCAATAGCAACAAACTAAACTATCAAGTGCTATGCTAACGGAATGGGTCGAGTCAATCACATCATTATCCTAATGATGTGATCTCATTAATCAAATGACAACTCATGTCTATGGTTAGGAAACATAACCATCTTTGATCAATGAGCTAGTCAAGTAGAGGCATACTAGTGACACTCTGTTTGTCTATGTATTCACACATGTATTATGTTTCCGGTTAATACAATTCTAGCATGAATAATAAACATTTATCATGATATAAGGAAATAAATAATAACTTTATTATTACCTCCAGGGCATATTTCCTTCAGTCTCCTACTTGCACTAGAGTCAATAATCTAGTTCATATCGCCATGTGATTTAATACCAATAGTTCACATCACCATGTGATTAACACCCATAGTTCACATCGACATGTGACCAACACCCAAAGGGTTTACTAGAGTCAATAATCTAGTTCACATCTCTATGTGATTGACACCCAAAGAGTACTGAGGTGTGATCATGTTTTGCTTGTGAGAGAAGTTTAGTCAAGGGTCTGCCATATTCAGATCCGTACGTATTTTGCAAATTTCTATGTCAACAATGCTCTGCACGGAGCTACTCTAGCTAATTGCTCCCACTTTCAATATGTATCCAGATTGAGACTTAGAGTCATCTGGATTAGTGTCAAAACTTGCATCAACGTAACCCTTTACGACGAACCTTTTGTCACCTCCATAATCGAGAAACATATCCTTATTCCACTGAGGATAATTTTGACCAATGTCTAGTGATCTACTCCTAGATCACTATTGTACTCCCTTGCCAAACTCGGGGCAGGGTATACAATAGGTCTAGTACATAGCATGGCATACTTTATAGAACCTATGGCTGAGGCATAGGGAATGACTTTTATTCTCTCTCTATCTTCTGCCGTGGTCGGGCTTTGAGTCTTACTCTGTTTCCACCTTGTAACATAGGCAAGAACTCTTTATTTGACTGTTCCATTTTGAACTACTTCAAAAACTTGTCAAGGTATTTACTCATTGAAAACTTATCAAGCGTCTTGATCTATCTCTATAGATCTTGATGCTCAATATGTAAGCAGCTTCACCGAGGTATTTCTTTGAAAAACTCCTTTCAAACACTCCTTTATGCTTTGCAGAATAATTCTACATTATTTCTGACCAACAATATGTCATACACATATACTTATCAAAAATGCTGTAGTGCTCCCACTCACTTTCTTGTAAATACAGGCTTCACCGCAAGTCTGTATAAAACTATATGCTTTGATTAACTTATCAAAGCGTATATTCCAACTCCGAGATGCTTGCACCATTCCATAGATGGATCGCTGGAGCTTGCATATTTTGTTAGTACCTTTAGGATTGACAAAACCTTCTGGTTGCATCATATACAACTCTTCTTTAATAAATCCATTAAGGAATGCAGTTTTGTTTATCCATTTGCCAGATTTCATAAAATGCGGCAATTGCTAACATGATTCGGACAGACTTAAGCATAGATACGAGTTAGAAACTCTCATCGTAGTCAACACCTTGAACTTGTCGAAAACCTTTTGCGACAATTCTAGCTTTGTAGATAGTAACACTACTATCAGCGTCCGTCTTCCTCTTGAAGATCCATTTAATCTCAATGACTCGCCGATCATTGGGCAAGTCAATCAAAGTCCATACTTTGTTCTCATACATGGATCTCATCTCAGATTTCATGGCCTCAAACCATTTCGCGGAATCTGGGCTCATCATCGCTTCCTCATAGTTCGCAAGTTCGTCATGGTCTAGTAACATGACTTCCAGAACAGGATTACCGTACCACTCTGGTGCAGATCTCACTCTGGTTTACCTACGAGGTTCGGTAGTAACTTGATCTGAAGTTACATGATCATCATCATTAGCTTCCTCACTAATTGGTGTAGTAGTCACAGGAACAGATTTCTTTGATGAACTACTTTCCAATAAGGGAGCAGGTACAGTTACCTCATCAAGTTCTACTTTCCTCCCACTCACTTCTTTCGAGAGAAACTCCTTCTCTAGAAAGGATCCATTCTCAGCAATGAATATCTTGCCTTCGGATCTGTGATAGAAGGTGTACCCAACATTTTCTTTTGGGTATCCTATGAAGATTTACTTCTCCGATTTGGGTTCAAGCTTATCAAGTTGAAACTTTTTCACATAAGCATCATAGTCCCTAACTTTAAGAAATGACAGCTTAGGTTTCTCGCCAAACCACAGTTCATACGGCGTCGTCTCAATGGATTTAGATGGTGCCCTATTTAACGTGAATGTAGCTATCTCTAATGCATAACCCCAAAACGATAGTGGTAATCGGTAAGAGACATCATAGATCGCACCATATCTAATAATGCACGGTTACAACGTTCGGACACACCATTACACTGTGGTGTTCCAGGTGGCGTGAGTAGTGAAACTATTTCACATTGTTTTAAATGAAGGCCAAACTCGTAACTCAAATATTTTACTTTTGCGTCATATCTTAGAAATTTTTATTTTTGTTACGATGATTCTCCACTTCACTCTGAAATTCTTTGAACTTTTGAAATATTTCAGACTTGTGTTTCATCAAGTAGATATACTCATATCTGCTCAAATCATCTGTGAAGATAAGAAAATAATGATACCTGCCGCGAGCCTCAATATTCATCAGACCACATACATCAGTATGTATGATTTCCAACAAATCTGTTCCTTGTTCCATTGTTCCGGAGAACGGACTCTTAGTCATCTTGCCCAGGAGGCATGGTTCACAAGCATCAACTGATTCATAATCAAGTGATTCCAAAAGCCCATCAACATGGATTTTCTTCATGCGCTTTACACCAATATGACCTAAATGGCAGTGCCACAAATAAGTTGCACTATCATTATTAACTTTGCATCTTTTGGCTTCAATATTATGAAAATGTGTATTACCACGATCGAGATCCAACAAACCATTTTCATTGGGTGTATGACCATAGAAGGTTTTATTCATGTAAACAGAACAACAATTATTCTCTAACTTACATGAATAACCATATTGCAATAAGCATGATCCAATCATATTTATGCTTAATGCAGACACCAAATAACATTTATTTAGGTTCAACACTAATCCCAAAAGTATAGGGAGTGTGCGATGATGATCATATCAATCTTGGAACCACTTCCAACACACATCGTCACTTCACCCTTAACTAGTCTCTGTTTATTTTGCAACTCCCATTTCGAGTTACTACTCTTAGCAACTGAACCAGTATGAAATACCGAGGGGTTGCTATAAATACTAGTAAAGTACACATCAATAACATGTATATCAAATATAGCATTGTTCAGTTTGCCATCCTTCTTATCCGCCAAATACTTGGGGTAGTTCCGCTTGCAGTGACCAGTCCCTTTGCAGTAGAAGCACTTAGTCCCAGGCTTAGGTACAGACTTGGGCTTCTTCAATTGAGTAGCAACTTGCTTGCCGTTCTTCTTGAAGTTCCCCTTCTTCCCTTTGCCCTTTTCTTGAAACTAGTGGTTTTACCATCAACACTTGATGCTTTTCTTGATTTCTACCTTCGTCGATTTCAGCATCACGAAGAGCTTGGGAACCGTTTCCGTTATCCCTTGCATATTATAGTTCATCATGAAGTTCTACTAACTTGGTGATGGTGACTAGAGAATTCTGTCAATCACTATTTTATCTGGAAGATTAACTCCCACTTGATTCAAGCGATTGTAGTACCCAGACAATCTGAGCACATTCTCACTGCTTGAGCTATTGTCCTCCATCTTTTAGCTATAGAACTTGTTGGAGACTTCATATCTCTCAACTCGGGTATTTGCTTGAAATATTAACTTCAACTCCTGGAACATCCATATGATCCATGACGTTCAAAACGTCTTTGAAGTCCCGATTCTAAGTTGTTAAGCATGGTGCACTAAACTATCAAGTAGTCATCATATTGAGCTAGCCAAACGTTCATGACGTCTGCATATGCTCCTGCAATAGGTCTGTCACCTAGCAGTGCATCAAGGACATAATTCTTCTGTGCAGCAATAAGGATAAACCTCAGATCACGGATCCAATCCGCATCATTGCTACTAACATCTTTCAACTTAGTTTTCTCTAGGAACATATCAAAAATAAAACAGGGGAGCTAAACACAAGCTATTGATCTACAACATAGATATGCTAATACTACCAGGACTAAGTTCATGATAAATTTAAGTTCAATTAATCATATTACTTAAGAACTCCCACTTAGAAAGACATCCCTCTAATCTTCTAAGTGATCACGTGATCCAAATCAACTAAACCAAACCCGATCATCACGTGAAATGGAGTAGCTTTCAATGGTGAACATCAATATGTTGATCATATCTACTATATGATTCACGCTTGACCTTTCGGTCTCAGTGTTCCGAGGCCATATCTGCATATGCTAGGCTCGTCAAGTTTAACCTGAGTATTCTGCGTGTGCAAAACTGGCTTGCACCCGTTGTAGATGGACGTAGAGCTTATCACACCCGATCATCACATGGTGTCTGGGCACGACGAACTTTGGCAACGGTGCATACTCAGGGAGAACACTTTTATCTTGAAATTTAGTAAGAGATCATCTTATAATGCTACCGTCAACCAAAGCAAGATAAAATGCATAAAAGATAAACATCACATGCAATCAATATAAGTGATATGATATGGCCATCATCATCTTGTGCTTGTGATCTCCATCTCCGAAGCACCGTCATGATCACCATCGTCACCGGCACGACACCTTGATCACCATCGTAGCATCGTTGTCGTCTCGCCAATCTTATGCTTCCACGACTATCGCTGTCGCTTAGTGATAAAGTAAAGCATTACAGCGCAATTGCATTGCATACAATAAAGCGACAACCATATGGCTCCTGCCAGTTGCCGATAACTCGGTTACAAAACATGATCATCTCATACAATAAAATTTAGCATCATGTCTTGACCATATCACATCACAATATGCCCTGCAAAAACAAGTTAGACATCATCTACTTTGTTGTTGCAAGTTTTACGTGGCTGCTATGGGCTTAGCAAGAACCGTTCTTACCTACACATCAAAACCACAACGATAGTTTGTCAAGTTGGTGTTGTTTTAACCTTCGCAAGGACCGGGCGTAGCCACACTTGGTTCAACTAAAGTTGGAGAAACTGACACCCGCCAGCCACCTATGTGCAAAGCACGTCGGTAGAACCAGTCTCGTGTAAGCGTACGCGTAATGTCGGTCCTGGCCGCTTCATCCAACAATATCGCCGAACCAAAGTATGACATGCTGGTAAGCAGTATGACTTATATCGCCCACAACTCACTTGTGTTCTACTCGTGCACAACATCAACGCATAAAACCTAGGCTCTGATGCCACTGTTGGGGAACGTAGTAATTTCAAAAAAATTCCTACGCACACGCAAGATCATGGTGATGCATAGCAACAAGAGGGGAGAGTGTTGTCTACGTACCCTTGTAGACCGGAAGCCGAGGCGTTATAACAACGCGGTTGATGTAGTCGTACGTCTTCACGGCCCGACCGATCAAGCAGCGAAACTACGACACCTCCGAGTTCTAGCACAGGTTCAGCTCGATGACGATCCCCGGACTTCGATCCAGCAGAATGTCGGGGAAGAGTTCCATTAGCACGACGGCGTGGTGACGATCTTGATGTTCTACCGTCGCAGGGCTTCGCCTAAGCACCGCTACAATATTATCGAGGATTATGGTGGAGGGGGGCACCGCACACGGCTAAGAGATCAATGATCAATTGTTGTGTCTATGGGGTGCCCTCCTGCCCCCGTATATAAAGGAGCAAGGGAGGGAGGCGGCCGGCCTAGGAGGAGGGCGCGCCAAGGGGGGAGTCCTACTCCCACCGGGAGTAGGACTCCTCCTTCCCTTGTTGGAGTAGGAGAGAAGGAAAAGGGGGGAGAGGAACAAGGAAAAGTGGGCTGCACCCCTTGTCCAATTTAGACTAGAGGGGGGCGCGCGCCACTTCCTTTTGGCCTCTCTCCTCTATTCCCGTATGGCCCAATAAGGCCCATATACTCCCCGGCGAATTCCCGTAACTCTCCAGTACTCCGAAAAATACCCGAATAACTCGGAACCTTTCCGTGTCTGAATATAGTCGTCCAATATATCGATCTTTACGTCTCAACCATTTCGAGACTCCTCATCATGTCCCCATTCTCATCCGGGACTCTGAACTCCTTCGGTACATCAAAACTCATAAACTCATAATATAACTGTCATCGAAACCTTAAGCGTGCGGACCCTACGGGTTCGAGAACAATATAGACATGACCGAGAAACGTCTCCGGTCAATAACCAATAGCGGAACCTGGATGCTCATATTGGATCCCACATATTCTACGAAGATCTTTATCGGTCAGACCACATAACAACATACGTTGTTCCCTTTGTCATCGGTATGTTACTTGCCCGAGATTCGATAGTCGGTATCTCAATACCTAGTTCAATCTCGTTACCGGCAAGTCTCTTTACTCGTTCCATAATACATCATCCTGCAAGTAACTCATTAGTTGCAATGCTTGCAAGGCTTAAGTGATGTGCATTACCGAGAGGGCTCAGAGATACCTCTCCGACAATCGGAGTGACAAATCCTAATCTCAAAATACGCCAACCCAACAAGTACCTTTGGAGACACCTGTAGAGCACCTTTATAATCACCCAGTTACGTTGTGACGTTTGGTAGCACACAAAGTGTTCCTCCGTTAAACGGGAGTTGCATAATCTCATAGTCATAGGAACATGTATGAGTCATGAAGAAAGCAATAGCAACAAACTAAACGATCAAGTGCTATGCTAACGGAATGGGTCAAGTCAATCACATCATTCTCCTAATGATGTGATCCCGTTAATCAAATGACAACTCATGTCTATGGTTAGGAAACATAACCATCTTTGATCAATGAGCTAGTCAAGTAGAGGCATACTAGTGACACTCTGTTTGTCTATGTATTCACACATGTATTATGTTTCCGGTTAATACAATTCTAGCATGAATAATAAACATTTATCATGATATAAGGAAATAAACATTTATCATGATATAAGGAAATAATAAACATTTATTACCTCTAGGGCATATTTCCTTCAGTAGGTCCCAAAATATAGATTTCTTCTTCCACATGGGTGCGTGTCCCTCAGCGTCATTCGGAACAGCTAGTCCGCCGGGACCCTTTCCAAAGATTACGTGTAAATCATTGACCATAGCAAGTACGTGATCACCGGTATGCGTGGCGGGCTTCTTCCGGTGATCTGCCTCGCCTTTGAAATGCTTGTCTTTCTTTCGACATTGATGGTTGGTCGGAAGAAATCGACGATGGCCCAGGTACACATTCTTCCTGCATTTGTCCGGGTATATACTTTCAGTGTCATCTAAACAGTGCGTGCATGTGTGGTATCCTTTATTTGTCTGTCCTGAAAGGTTACTGAGAGCGGGCCAATCGTTGATGGTCACGAACAGCAACGCCTTTAGGTTAAATTCCTCCCGTCTGTGCTCATCCCACGTACGTACACCGTTTCCATTCCACAGCTGTAAAAGTTCTTCAACTAATGGCCTTAGGTACACATCAATGCCGTTGCCGGGTTCCTTAGGGCCTTGGATGAGAACTGGCATCATAATGAACTTCCGCTTCATGCACATCCAAGGAGGAAGGTTATACATACATAGAGTCGCGGGCCAGGTGATGTGATTGCTGCTCTGCTCCCCAAAAGGATTAATGCCATCAGCGCTTAAAGAAAACCATACATTCCTTGGGTCCTTTGCAAACTCATCCCAGTACTTTCTCTCGATTTTTCTCCACTGCGACCCGTCAGTGGGTGCTCTCAACTTCCCGTCTTCCTTTCGGTCCTCACTGTGCCATCGCATCAACTTGGCATGCTCTTCGTTTCTGAACATACGTTTCAACCGTGGTATTATAGGAGAATACCACATCACCTTCGGGGGAACCCTCTTCCTGGGGGGCTCGCCGTCAACATCACCAGGGTCATCTCGTCTGATCTTATACCGCAATGCACCGCATACCAGGCATGCGTTCAGATCCTTGTATGCACGGCGGTAGAGGATGCAGTCATTAGGGCATGCATGTATCTTCTCCACCTCCAATCCTAGAGGGCATACGACCTTCTTTGCTGCGTATGTACTGTCGGGCAATTCGTTATCCTTCGGAAGCTTCTTCTTCAATATTTTCAGTAGCTTCTCAAATCCTTTGCCAGCCACAGCATTCTCTGCCTTCCACTGCAGCAATTCAAGTACGGTACCGAGCTTTGTGTTGCCATCTTCGCAATTGGGGTACAACCCTTTTTTGTGATCCTCTAACATGCGATCGAACTTCAACTTCTCCTTTTGACTTTCGTATTGCGTCCTTGCATCGACAATGACCCGGCGGAGATCATCATCATCGGGCACATCGTCTGGTTCCTCTTGATCTTCAGCAGCTTCACCCATTGCAACATCATTGGGCACATCGTCTGGTTCCTCTTGATCTCCACCAGCTCCCCCCGTTGCAGCATCACCGTATTCAGGGGGCACATAGTTGTCATCGTACTCTTCTACTTAGTCGTCTTCCATCATAACCCCTATTTCTTCGTGCATCGTCCAAACATTATAGTGTGGCATGAAACCCTTGTAAAGCAGGTGGGAGTGAAGGATTTTCCGGTTAGAGTAAGACCTCGTATTCCCACATTCAGTGCATGGACAACACATAAAACCATTCTGCTTGTTTGCCTCAGCCGCATCGAGAAACTCATGCACGCCCTTAATGTACTCGGAGGTGTGTCTGTCACCGTACATCCATTGCCGGTTCATCTGCGTGCATTATATATAATTAAGTGTCCAAATTAATAGAAGTTCATCATCACATTAAAACCAAAGTACATACATAGTTCTCATCTAACAACATATAGCTCTCCAGAGCATCTAATTAATTAAACCATACATTGAAACTATGTAAAACATTTCAATGCGAAAACAAATGCGATCATAATCGCAACCAAGATAACAATTGATCTAACGGCATAATGATACCAAGCCTTGGTATGAATGGCATATTTTCTAATCTTTCTAATCTTCAAGCGCATTGCATCCATCTTGATCTTGTGATCATCGACGACATCCGCAACATGCAACTCCAATATCATCTTCTCCTCCTCAATTTTTTTATTTTTTCCTTCAACAAATTATTTTCTTCTTCAACTAAATTTAACCTCTCGACAATAGGGTCGGTTGGCATTTCCGATTCACATACATCCTACATAAATAAAATCTATGTCACGTTGGTCGGCATAATTTTCATAAACAATAAATGAACCAATAGTTATAAAGATCATATATATACCACATCCGAATCATAGACAGGACGAGGGCCGACGGGGGTGGATACCAAAACCATCGCACTATATAAGATGCAATAATAAAATAAGAAAATAATACAAGTACCTATGTAAACATACAAGTAAGAATATTTTTCCTTTCAGAAAGAAGATAAGAACAAGAGGCTCACCATGGTGGTGCGGCGATGAGCTTGACGCGGGTGATCGACGGTGGTGAAGACGGGGACGGGGCGTGACGGACCGCTAAACCTAGACAAATATTGAGGAAAATGGAGCTTGGAGGTCGAGGTTGGAGAGGAGAAAGCTTAAGTAGTGTGGCTCGGGCATTCCATCGAACACCTTGTGTGCATAGGAGGTGAGCTAGAGCACCACCAAGCCCTCTCCCCCCTCGGCCAGAAAAAAACAGAGCAGCATGCTCTGCTCTTACGCGAGGGGGTGTATATAGGCACCTCACTGGTCCCGGTTGGTGGCATGAACCGAGACTAAAGGGGAGCCTTTGGTCCCGCTTCAAGCCACCAACCGGGACCAATGGTGGTGGGCCAGGAGCGAGGCCCATTGGTCCCAATTCGTCCCACAAACTGGGACCAAAAGGTCCAGATGAACCGGGACCAATGGCCCACGTGGCCCGGCCGGCCCCCTGGGCTCACGAACCGGGTCCAATGCCCCCATTGGTCCCGGTTCTGGACTGAACCGGGACTAATGGGCTGACCCGGCCTGGATCGTTGCCCCCTTTCTACTAGTGGATATTGATATGAAGGAATCATGGTACGGTATTTTTCCTACCATCCTTTCAGTATTTCAATCCCCTGATTGGTTAATTGACACCGGTGCCAATGTACATGTTTGTGCTGACGCCTCCATGTTTTGTTCTTACCAGGCAACAGGGACTTCACCCGTGCTGATGGGGAACGGGTCACATGCCATCGTTCGAGGTGTTGGTACGGTCGATCTGAAGTTTACTTCGGGGAAGAATGTGCGTCTGAAGAACGTTCATCATGTGCCGTCCATAAATAAAAATCTCGTTAGCGGTTCCCGTTTATGTCGAGATGGTTTTAAGTTGGTTTTCGAATCCAATAAAGTTGTAATTTCTAAGTATGGACAATTTGTTGGAAAAGGCTATGAGAGCGGAGGCTTGTTCCGCCTGTCTTTGTCAGATATTTGCACTAAAGTTATTAATAATGTTTGCCACAACAATGAGTCTGATATTTTGCATTCACGACTTTGTCACATTAACTTTGGTTGCATGACGCGGCTAGCCAATATGAATTTAATTCCGAAAATCTCTACTGTCAAAGGCTCTAAGTGTCAAGTATGTGTGCAAGCTAAGCAACCTCGCAAGTCCCATAAGACTGCAGAGGCAAGAGACTTGGCGCCACTAGAGATTATACATTCTGATCTTTGTGAGATGAATGGCGTGTTGACAAAAGGTGGAAAGAGATACTTCATGATGTTGATTGATGACTCCACTAGATATTGTTATGTGTATCTCCTGAAATGAAAAGACGAGGCTTTAACTTTCTTCAAAAACTACAAAGGTGAGGCAGAGAACCAACTTGATCAAAAAATTAAACGGCTTAGGTCCGATCATGATGGAGAGTATTTTTCCAATGAATTGATCTATTTTGTGCGGAACATGGTATAATCCATGAGAGGACGCCTCCCTACTCACCTCAGTCAAATGGGGTAGCCGAAAGAAAGAATCAAACTCTAACTGATATGGTTAACACCATGTTAGACACATCGGGTCTTTCCAAGGAATGGTGGGGGAGGCGCTAATGACTGCGTGTCATGTCCTAAACTGAGTTCCCACAAAGCATAAGACCATGACTCCGTTTGAGGAATGGGAAAGGAAAAGATCGAAACTCTCTTACCTACGTACTTGGGGTTGTTTGGCGAAAGTCAATATACCAATTCCCAAGAAGCGCAATCTTGGACCAAAAACCATGGATTGTGTTCTTCTGGGCTATGCTTTTCATAGCATCGGCTATAGATTTTTGATAATAAAATCTGACGTATCCGACATGCATGTTGGTACGATTATGGAGTCGAATGATGCAACTTTCTTTGAGGACATATTTCCTATGAAGGATATGTCGAGTTCATCAAATCAGGAGATATCTACTCCATCTAGTGAGGAATTCACTGTAATTCCTGAACCCATCATTGCGATGGAACGCGTTGAGAATCCTGTTGAGGGTGACAATGGAACTCCTGTGGGGAGTAAGAGATAGAGGACTGCAAAGTCCTTTGGTGATGATTTCATTGTGTACCTCGTGGATGACACACCCAGGACTATTTCAGAAGCCTGTGCATCTCCTGGTGCTGACTACTGGAAGGAAGCTGTACGTAGCGAGATGGATTCCATCTTAACTAATGGTACCTGGGAGATCACTGACCGTCCTTATGGGTGCAAACCTGTAGGATGTAAGTGGGTGTTCAAGAAGAAGCTTAGACCTGATGGTACGATTAAAAAGTACAAGGCACAGCTTGTGGCCAAGGGTTATACCCAGAAAGAAGGTGAAGATTTCTTTGACACTTACTCACCCGTGGCTAGACTGACCACAATTCGGGTGCTACTATCACTGGCTGCCTCACATGGTCTTCTCGTTCATCAAATGGACGTTAAGACAGCTTTCCTCAATGGAGAGTTGAAGGAGGAAATTTACATGGATCAGCCAGATGGTTTTGTAGTACCTGGTCAGGAAGGAAAGGTGTGCAAGTTATTAAAGTCTTTATATGGCCTTAAACAAGCTCCTAAGGACTGGCATGAGAAGTTCAAAATAACATTAACTGTTGCCGGCTTTGTAGTAAACGATGGTGACAAGTGCGTGTACTATCACTATGGTGGGGGCGAAGGAGTTATTCTTTGTCTGTATGTCGACGACATACTGATCTTGGAACCAAACTTGATTTAATCAAGGAGGTTAAGGATTTCTTATCTCGCTGTTTTGAGATGAAGGATCTAGGAGTAGCTGATGTTATCTTAAACATCAAGCTGTTGAGAGATGAGAATGGTGGGATCACACTGCTTCAGTCTCACTATGTGGAAAAGGTCTTGAGTCGTTTTGGGTATAGCGACTGCACGCCTTCTCCAACTCCATATGATGCTAGTGTGTTGCTTCGAAAGAACCGATGGATTGCTAGAGATCAACTAGGGCATTCTCAGATTATTGGCTCGCTTATGTATTTGGCGAGTGCCATGAGGCCTGGCATCTCTTTTGCTGTGAGCAAGTTGAGTCGGTTTGTGTCAAAACCGGGAGATGATCATTGGCATGCGCTTGAGAGAGTTATGCGCTATTTGAAAGGCACCGCGAGCTATGGGCTACACCGGGTATCCAAGGGTACTGGAGGGTTATAGTGACTCAAACTGGATATCTGATGCTGATGAGATCAAGGCCACAAGTGGTTATGTTTTCACACTTGGTGGTGGCGCTGTTTCCTGGAAGTCTTGCAAGCAGACCATCTTAACGAGGTCAACTATGGAAGCAGAACTCACAGCATTAGACACTGCCACTGTTGAAGCAGAGTGGCTTCATGAACTCTTGATGGACTTACCTATGGTTGAAAAACCAATACCCCCTATCCTGATGAACTGTGATAATCAAACTGTGATCATCAAAATAAACAGTTCAAAGGACAATATGAAGTCCTCAAGGCATGTGAAGAGGAGACTGAAATCTGTCAGAAAATAGAGGAACTCCGGAGTTATTACGTTGGATTATATCCAAATGTCGAAAAATTTGGCAGATCCCTTCACAAAGGGTCTATCACGTAATGTGATAGATAATGCATCAATGGAGATGGGTCTGAGACCCACCGCATGAGTTGTCCATAGTGGTAACCCACTCTATGTGATTGGAGATCCCGTGAATTAGAAGTGGGAGACAAGCTATTAGTCAGTTGGGAGGAGAGTATCCCTATATTACCTATCCCACTTCAATGAATCCCACTCCATGAAGATGCAATACTCTCCTGATCTGCATGGCAGGTTGATACTTATCTTAATGTGTTCCAAGTGGCTTATTCGGGTAAGCAGAGATGTTGTCCTGCAGAACATCTTCTGAGAAACACACCTATATGAATCTTACTGTTAACGTCGCAGTCTGTGAGAATTGGGTGTTCTCTAATAAATTCATGAAAAGGCCCTGGAGTATGACGTATACGCTCCACCCGCGGGGAAGCCTTGCGGTAGCCCAGTATTGGTCAAGAATTTGTGTGAAACTAGTCTCGCAGAAAACTTGTAGTTCAAGGCATAGTCCACTATTCAAGTTGTGATCTAGTGTAGCATAAATCTCTAAGTGGAAGTTCAACTTCACAGTCTCCACTAAGCACCGGTATATAAACAATGTTTTGGAACTAAATGATGAGATGTGCCAATGAGACTTTGTGGGGATTGTTGGAATTTTGCTAGTAGGCCTTTGGCCCAAAGCCCAACTAAAATTCTGAAATTCTCTTGGCCCATTCATGCAGACATGTGAGTGGAGTGAGTGAGGTTAAAGTTTAGTCCCACCCCGGAAGTTGAGAGAGAGTTGCACCTCTTTATAAGGTGAGCTCTTCTACCACTTATATGAGCATGAGAAGAGAAGACCTACACGCACGCTCCTCCTTCTCGCTCGCCTCGCCACGCCACGCCTCGTCACGACGCGCCGCGGGTTGCGGGATTGAGCCGAGCCGAGGACAGAGCTATGCACGTTGTCTATATTTTTACTGCTCAGGAAAAATTAATGAGTCACTAATTAATAATTAGCGGACACGTTAATTACTGAACCATTTCCGATTCTTTTGCATCGTGACGAATCGGACGTGGGGTTTACTCCCACGATCTACCCGGCCCGCACTATATAGTCAGGCAGACGTCTACCCTAGCCGCCGTCGCTTCGTATGTTTTCTCACCACCGTTCCAGATCATTGCTCCTCCAAGAAAGTATTCTCCATCCCTCCTTTCGGCATGCACCGGGAGAAGGGACAGCAGGCCTCCGGAACCCCGCCTCTCGTGATCCTGTATGGGAGAGGGGCGATCAGGTTTTTGGGGAGCACACTCGCGCGACTGCTGGCAGCAACGACTTCTCGAACGACGATTTCTTCCCCAACCTCGGCAACCTCATCCTGGACGACATGGGCGACAACGTCAACGTGGCGGTGCTGCTCCCGGTGCACCGTATGTGATTCTATCCTTCCTTTTCGAGATCGTGGTAGAATTAATGTTTCTAGTATGTGCCCTTGATGTGATCTATTCATCTGCTATGCTAGTTCGCATGATTAGTTTAATCTCTGCTACTGTAGTCATGATTTATCTTCTAATTATTCGGATTAAATCTCGTAGTAATTTGCTCATATTTCCAACATCACTGGTCGGATGGGAGCCTACTAGCTTGGAGTCCTATGGTGGAACCAGAAGCTGCATGGTAGGTGTGTGTATGAGAGAGAGGAGAGTCATGTCCTCTCCCGTGCGGTCTGCGAACAAGCAATCATGTCATCTCATTGTTGGACTATTTGCATCACTAGGATGCCACGCGTATTAACTGGATAAAATTGAGCCAACGAAATTCCAAAATTATAATGTGTTTATGACTGTTGAATATATTTTTAAACATCAAATGATGATACAATCTTTTTAATGTTGATGTTTAAATTGAGAATGAAATGGCTCTAATTTTAATTCAGACCAACGTTGTTTATTATGAGTCATCACCTTATGATCTTTTAATTCCATATCTTTTCTGCCCAACGATAACATTATATGGAGTTAAAATTCATCCTTGGCATGTTTTGTATATTTACCGATGTAAATTTATAATCATGTGAGTTTACTTATGAATTTTTATGATAATTTCAGCTTTCGCTCCATTCCAGTATGACACGATCGTTACCACTTTTGGGGAGTAACTTCCCATGCTGAAAGTCACAAGTTCAATTATGTTTGGGTGTAATGAATTTGACTTTGCCTTGAGGGAAGAAAAATCTGAGGCACCTGCCACCTGGTGCTACACGGTATGCAAAGCTCAAAAAGACATGTGATATTAAGTTGAAAAAAATGGGACAAGTTCAACCATATTGTGCTTCTTATCATGAATGCAATAATATCACCAGACATTGCTGAGGCACTCCCTAAGAAAGACACCGCTAAAGCATTTCTTTTTGAAATGGAGCAGCAATTCAAAGGATCTAACAAAGTGTATGCTCATGAGCTTTTTACTAAGCTTCTTCAAAAGTACACTGTTGACGGGAATGATAGGTAGCACATACTGAGGCTAGTGAATGCTTTCACCAAGCTTAAAGCTTTGGAGTGTTCTTTAAGTGAAAACCTTCTTGTACCTATACCTATACCTATACCTATACCTACCTATACTAATTACTGACTCCCAAGAAATTCCCACATTAATTAGAATTTACGGACCGTTAATCTGGTGGGTCCAAGTTATTACGGTGTAGATCTTTCGATAGGACAAAAAGTTTTTTCATCGAATTAAACCATGATGTATCTACATCCTACGGTTTAATAGCATTGTATCCCTTAAAAAAGGACGACGATAACTGCCACATGTGTGGGCATTAAGGGGTCTGCCCACACATTTTGTATGGTGTAGGACCAGCCCACACACCTACGTGTGGGCAAAACAACTAGCACCAACACGCCTCATTTTTTTCTTGCGGTCCCTCTCACATGCCTACGTGTGGGCAAAATGCATAACGCCCACACGACCTCTCTTAGCCACCTACCTCAAGGTCCCGCACGCCCCGTGTGACGGTAACCACGCATCCCCGCAGTTGCCATGGTCTGGACCCTCTTCAATGTCCGTTTAACTGCAGTTGCCATGGTTGCTCAACTGCAGTTGCCATCTCAGGTCAAGTGACAGATGCCATTTTGGACAACTGCAGCTGTTGCCATGTATGGTCTGGTTTACTATAGTTGCCATGATTTGAAAACTTTAGAGGTTGCCACCTACTAACATTAAGCAGTTGCCATGTATGGTCTGATTTACTACAGTTGCCATGATTTGAAAACCTTAGGAGTTGCCACCTACTAACACTAGGCAGTTGCCGTGTAGCGCTACAAAGAGACATGACAAAACAACATGTTCGGATAAAAGAGAGAGTTGCCATCTGCTTACAAGCACACTGGGGCAGTTGTCGTGTACCCTGCAAAACACATGGCAACTGACATGTTCGGGTAAAAAAAAGAGAGAGTTGCCGTCTGCTTACAAGCACACTAAGGCAGTTGCAATGTACACTGCAAAACGCATGTCAACTGGCAGCTTGGGTGTGGAAGAGAAGACGGGCGTGTGGGCGAGATGACAAATGCCCGCACACCAGCCCTTGTGCGTGAGTGAAAACTGGTGTGGGCGAACTGCTAAACGCCCACACACCAGCCCCTCCGTGTGGTGAAACAAACGTGTGGGCGACCGGGTGAATGCCCACACACCAGCCCAGTCCTACGTGGCACCACAAACATGTCAAGATTCGTGCACCTACAAACGGACGCGGATCCACGCGTGTGGGCGAGATGCAAATGCCCACACGTGTGGGCGTTAGTGTTTCCGTTAAGAAAACCAATCTCCTATTACCCTGCCTGCCCCCAACTGATTCATGCTTATACGCTTTTTTTTTCTTGACAGCAAAGTTTATTCCTAATTTTTCTCCCCCATGCGTGCTGTTTATCCCTAATTTTTTTTCTCCCCCATGCGTGCTGTTTATCCCTAATTTTTTTTCTCCCCCATGCGTGTTGTTTATCCCTATGTTTCCTCCCCTGATTTTAACTGTTGTGCCCGGTCTCTAATCTCTCTCTTCTCCTATTTAATCTCTCCATCCCTGAATTAAGGCAGGATGGTTGTGTGTATGGTAATCTTTGCTCTAATCCCTTCGCCTGAATTTTAAGGGATACATGGCCCGTACTTTCTATTGCATGCATCTTCAAAATCAAATCATGGGGATCAGTACATGCAAAGGGGAAAAAAAGGAACGGTGAGCACACGTCGTCGCTGCAAACATCAATCCAAATCGGCAGCGCATCTCATCCATGATGGATACACGGCACGTTGTTGGCCCGGCGATCAGGCCGTTCACGGCGGCTGTGTAGCAAGGTGTCGTCGCGGACGGCCGGACCAACTCCCCGTCGACGGTGTCCGCGCCAAGACCGCAGGCGTGCTGATACGAGACGACGATGCCGGTGGCTGGTCGTACTCCTCATCGAGGACTATTCCGTCCAGGGTGAGCGTCAGATGCATTCCCGCATAGAATATGTATGTAAATACCCATTCGCTAGCTTGGTTGATCAATTGGAGGACTCCCATGCATGCCTACTTCGTGATGCTAGCTACATGCTGTAGAAGTCTGATGCTAGGCCAAACTATTATATCATACTAAGTTCTAGAATTAATCTTGAAAGAGGTTAAGCTAATGATATTGAATAGGGTGTGTCTAAGGCACATTTAGATGTGCTCTAGTTATTGCACATCTAAGTGAGTGAATCAAGCATAAAGAGGAAAAAAATAAAGAAAAAGAAAATATCCACACGAATATCGACATAAAATCAATGACATTGAACTTATATGTGCAATACTTATGGCACATCTAGATGTGCTTTAGCAAAACTGTATTGAATATTATGCAATTACAGTGCTTGGAAGGACAGATGGTACTTTTCAAGCCTATGTCTACAAATCAAACATTGATGGCGACGAGGCATGCCGAAGTCTTGCATCCTGTATTGATGAACAACACCATGGGCGAGTCGAGCCGTGAGCCTGTGACTCCGAACAAAGACAATGGCACGAGCAATATAATTATGATTTCATGAGAAGAAAAAAGCACAATGTGCGCACAGCATGACCGTGGAGTCCAGCCAGCCAGCAATCGTGGCATGCGCCGCCATGGACCAGCAGTCCGTTTCGCCACTATGGCGGCGACGATCTCAAAAAAAAAAGGACCTCCCCATGATCAGGTAATTAACCCCTGTTGTTAATCCTCAATTATATCTCCTGGATTAATCTCTCACTGTCTGTCAATTTTCTTCATGGACCTCAGTTTCTGCTCATACAGATTAATGGCGAACTTTGGATCTCCATTTCCTGCAGGTCCTTCTCCTCATGGTGCAGGATATTCCCTTTTTGTTTTGAGGGAAACGTAGTAGGCTATTAATGACTGATCCATTTCTAATCCCTTCTACTATATATGTTTCTACTTTAGCGTGAGGCAACCTTATTATTTTTGCCATGTCGTCTGTAGTTTTGTGTTGTTCATAGATGGATGAAAGATCACATTATCTATCACCCCAAGGATGCATGTTTATTACAATGAGGATAGATGATTACGGTACATGAAGGGTTGGAGTTACAAAACTTTTTTGACTTGAAACAGTAAGAGATACTATAGACGTAAATAAATCATTACCAAGGTTTGCACAAGCTGAAAATAAGGAAAAAGTTTACATCAGATTAATCGAGCCATTCTTTAGCACTGCAGATTGCTTTCCTAACTCTGTGGAGCAACGCCATATATAATTCATATTTAAAATTTTCCTTCCAATTACTCAAGTCCCATGCCGCCTCATCATCATGCTTCCGTCCGATCTTACCGAAATACGAAGAGTCCATTTAGTTTCCAATTATTTTTCCAAGAGTGTGTTCACTGTTTCAGTTTCTTCCCGAACTGCCAAGGCCAACTGATGTAAGTAACAAATAGTTTTCAACCCGGTATTTAAACCTGAAGTGCTAACAACATGTTCTCATAAAAGTCATAGGTTTTTTTTTTTGCGGGTGATAAAAGTCATAGGTTAGCTAGCTTAATGGATAATGTGATTTCCTCATTATACCGTTTGCCAATTCTAAATCATATGTACAATGCATGAAAAATGCTACTTATATTAAATAAACATTTTACAATTATATAATAGATCATATGTATATGCAATTTTCGTTATTGTGATGTTAATGAAAAAAAATCAATATTGCAACATATTCCGCAGCAAGACGGTATTATCTAGCTATATGAAAAGAACAGTCCACCCTTCGGTGTTGCCGAGCACCGTGACTATAGTTAAGCTACACGGTCACCAGATTGTGATTTTTTTTCTTTTAAAAAATGGAGGCTCATCCCCGGCCTATGCATCTGAAAAATAAATGCAGCCATATTATTAATAAAAGCTTCAAAAAATAACAAGATCTTAGCTCCAATACAGCTTGCAAGAGGAGCGAAAACAGAAAAAAGAACTCAACACCACAAGTCGCAGGATGATAGGATTAGAACACTAGACGCCTATCCTATTATGAGACCTCATCCAAACCGATTGAATATATCCCGTGTTACCATCTCCCACTGGTTGCACCCAGTAACCAAAGACTCCCTAGAGTCCATAGGAGTGAGTAAGGACCACGTACGGATCCATATTGTAGCTCTGAAGATGACCTGCAAGAATGTTAGAAAATGTTGTCTGTTAAAGATCATATCATTTCCATATAGCTCAACTAAGCGCACATATTCCAATCCGAATACGAGACGTGGTAAGTAGATCAACTCCAGCTAGTCAGGTCCCAAATAACACTTCAATGCTAGTTGGAAGATTAATGTTAAAGGCTATATGAATCGTTCGCCAAAGTAATTTTGCGAGGGGGCATTCTATGAATAGGTGTTGTATTGTTTCATCATGATCACAAAAACAACATCGTGCACAACCTACCCACTGTCGCTTTAGTAAATTATTTTTGGTGAGGATCACTTGCTTGTGGACAAACCATATGAAAATTTTGATACGCAAGGGAACCTTCACTTTCGAAATATGTAGTGATTTTGAGATTGGGCCCAAATTAATTAGATCCACGTACATTTTACCGTAAACACACCGTTTCTGGTTACTTTCCAGTTAAAGGAATCAGGTTGGTCGGATAGTTGAACTTCCGTCAACCGCCTCACCAAGTGTGACCAGGAATTCCAACACTCACCAACTAAAGATCTCCTAAGCTGTATATTTAAGGGCACCTCCTGTAGAATATTAGCGACGTAATCCTCCTTCGTTGAACAATATTATATAAGGTGGGGTAGTGTAGTGTTAGAGGCGTCTCGCCTAACCACATATTCTTCCAAAATTTTGTTGACATCCCATTGCCAACAAAGAATTTAGCCTTACGAAAGAACGCATCTTTCGTTCTCATAAGTCCTTTCTATAGAAAGGTGAATCAGTAGGTCTTGCGGTAACCAGATTGTGATGAATGGACCAATGTTTCCGAACTCGCTCATGCGTGAACCTCAGCCGTGAGCCGTCAAACCGAATAAGAAGAGAACAGCTCCGGTAGTTTTTGTTGCCCACAGTGACCTAAAACGAATCCACGGTGGCCTCCCCAGAGCACGTTCTTCGTTTTCCCCATATATGGACAAACTAAAAAAAATTCACATTACGCGTCAAAGTACTCCATTACTTCTGCACACAGTCCTACATTTGTACTACGGCGTACTCCTACTACGTACGTATGGATGGGAACGGAATCGGATCATGGGACGACTGAGGAAATATCAGCGTCACCCGGCTCGGCCACGCCACGCCGCAGAACCTTTGCCTCTTCCGGCCATGGCAGCGGTGGGCGCGTCGGTACTGACGCCTACCATGAACAGGGAAATGGCATCAATGACGCCCAGCACGCCTTTCTCCGCGCCTTTCCTCGCTCCTTCGGTGGCCTCCTCTCCACCCCCTCCACGCTCAGACGCCCAGTTCACCATAAAACCCGCCCTCCGCCACCGCACCGGCCGGGAAGAGAGGACGAGCGGGGAGCTAGGCTAGGCGACCAAGCGCGCGCGGAAGAAGCCGGCTAAAGCTAGCTTGGGGGAGCCGGGAGGCGGCGATGAGAGGCGAGGGGAGGCCGCTCTGCGCGCTGCTGCTGGTTTTGCTCTGCCTGGCCGCGCAGTTCCAGGGCGCGTGCTGCCTCGCCGGAGGGGGCGGCGGAGGAGGCTCGCGCGGAGGTTTCGGAGGAGGAGGCTCTCGCGGAGGGGGCGGTGGAAGCTTCGGCGGAGGAGGCTCGCGCGGAGGGGGCGGTGGAGGCTTCGGTGGAGGAGGCTCGCGCGGAGGGGGCAGTGGAGGTGCCGAAAAAGGTGGCGGAAAGGGTGGCGGCCGCGGCGGCGGGACGATCGGCGGCACCGGCTACCCGTACACCGGCCAGGCGGGGTGCCACCACCACCACCATGACGACCACTCGCACAGGCACTGCGGCGCTGCAGCTGGGCCGCGTGGCCGCGGCGTCTCGAGGGTCTCCGGTGCGGCCGCCGCCCTTGCTGCCGCAGCGCTCATCTGGTGGCGCTGATCGACGACCGTACTCCTGCAAGCGCAATCGAGGCGAACGATCGGGCTAGCTAGCTGGATTAGCAATTCATCAGTAAGTGGTTGGAGTACTGCCCTTTCAGTAGTGGCCAGTGGTAGTCTGGTAGATCGTAGCACTGCTCGGTTAATAGCTACAGTAGTTAGTCGTAGATTGCTGGATCTGCAGTGATGCAAGTATTGGCTGACGAGTGCATCGCTGACTTAGTCGTGCCGTGCTACTTTAGCAGTGGTTGATCTGCTCGTTCAGTATAGCTAGTCCTAGACTGCTGGATGTGTGTAGTTAGTGATGCAACAAATATAGGCTGCAGAGTGCATCGGTGGTGTAGCATAGCAGTGCTACTAGTTCAGCATTGGTTGGTCTGTGGGTGTGGGTGCATGTGTAAGCGTCAGGCACTCGATGCTGATCTGTGGGCGCGCAGTAGTGCCCAGTGTCGAGCAAATTAACTGACGGAGAACAAGGCATATATTGCTTGTGTTATTAATTCTTCGTTCATGTGAGGTGCATTCGACGGAAACATAGTCAGCCCAGTTCACGTGACGGCCAAAATGTGCTGTGGGGTGTGGGCACGGCCAGGACATGTTCGATGCTGCTCATGGCAATGCCGCCGAGCCGGGGCGGGGGAACCTCAAGTCCGCATCCTGCCGCCCGCGCGGTGCTGCTGCTCCTCGCCGCCTCCGGAAAATGAATATGGGAAAGAAAATACCATTATGCATTTCCAACCAACTCCACATAACAGCAGATGAAGCAGGGACCGGCTATAGCTCAGGCGACTGATTTTAGTTTAGGGTCAGTCACTTTTTTTATAGCGCCACGTATAGTACTACTCCCTCCGTTCCTAAATATTTGTCTTTTATAGAGATTTCAACAAGTGACTGCATACAGAGCAAAATGAGTGAATCTACACTCTAAAATATATCTATATACATCCGTATGTGATAGTTCATTTAAAATCTCAAAAGGACAAATATTTAGGAACGGAGGGAGTATATATCAGCTCAATGCATGCATGCATACCATGCACTCTGCCACCTAAGACTAGGCTAGGCTGCTGTTGTGTGAGAGCATACGCATGATGCGCAAAGACACGCACGCTTGCGTGTGCATACATTTTTCCTATCGTGTCGATGGGGCAAATGCTTGAAACAAAAAATTGTACACAATGTAGACATAATTTACACTTTTTATAAATATGCAAGAATAAACAAGTTATACAATTAAAGAAATAGTTGAACAAAAAAAGAACAAGTTTCTATCAAAACAAGAAAAAACTCTAGGAATGATGTTACTTGAATTATGATGTTAATTAAGTTCTTTTGTAAAGAAAAATGAATCATGGGAGTGGATCAACCCTGAATTAAACAAACACAAAGTAAAAATGATAATAACATTAAGCAACTGGTTGTAACATAACGAAAACATAAAAACAAATACTTTAGCTAGGCTTCTTATTCCGCCTATACTTATATGCTAAAATAAAAATAGAAAGTAAAGCTTTCTAAGAATGAATGAATTAGTGGCATTGGTACTACCCTTCAAAAAATAAAATGAAAAATAAACCAAAAGTAAATAATGACAAAATTTGCACACCTTTTACACAAAATTGCACATCTTTATAGTATGCATCAATAAGCATATAATTCTTTATCTTTTTTCATGTTTTACTCAAATTGAATTTTTAAGTTGCGGGTCCATGCGTATAAACCATTCATGCATGCACGTACACTTGTGAACTGTTGTATTCATACATAAATATAAGGCGTACATAAATATAAGATGATTTGAATATTTCAACAGGGATTATGTATAGACTAGAATGAATGAACAAACACAGTAAAACACTTGTGGCATTGGTATTACACTTGTAGAAAAAAATCAAAATAATGAAGTTTTCTAAGAAAGAATGAAACCCTTTAAGAAGAAAGAAAATAAAAAAACTTTTAAAACTTGCATACAATTTGCACTGATATTACACTTTTTGAAATAAGCAAAGAATAAGCATATAAGAGTGCATTGTTTGCATTCTACTATAATTTCCAGAGAGTGTAACTGAAATAATGTATTTCTTTTAAGAAGAAAGACAACAAAAAACCCATAGAAACAAAAATAAAAAAGTGAAGCAAAAAAACCCCTAAATAGGAAAGAAAATGATATAAAAGGACTAAAGCAAAATAATGGAAAAATTTGCACACAATCTACAAATAAAATGCACTTTGTTGTAGTATGCAATAATAAACACAAAATAGTGAACTTTTTCGCAAAAGAAAATTTTCTAAAGAAAGAATGAATTAGTGGCATTGGTATTTGATCCATAGTGTCTGTACTTCTCCGGATCAAAATAATGAATTAGTGGTATCGGTATTACCATTTAAGAAGAAAGAAAAGTAAAAAAAATACTGACAAAATTTGCACGCAGTTTGAATAGAAATTGCGCTTTTTTATAATATGGAAGAATAAGCAGACATAGTGAAATTTCAGAAACCAAATCCTAAGTAGGAATGAATTAGAGGTATTGTTATTAACCTTAAAGAATAAACAAAATGAAATAAAAACTAAAAAAATAGTGAAGTTTTCTAAGAAACAATGAATTAGTGTCATTGGTTTCCCGTTAAAGAAGAAAGGAACTGAAAATAATAAAACAAATAATGAAATATTTTGCAAACAATTTGCGCATTTTTATAGTATGCAAGAGTACAAATATGCGGCATTGGTATTATCTTTGAAAGAATAAAGGAAACAAAATAATACTAAAAACTGCAATACCAAATTTCCAAGAAATAATGAATTAGTGGCTTACGTATTACTCTGTAAGAAAAAATAAAATGAAATAAAAACTCGAACAGAATCAAAATAATGAGGTTTTCTAAGGAAGAATGCATTATTAACATAGATATTATCATTTACGAAGAAAAAAGCAAAATGGAAACTAGAACAAAATCAAAATAATTAGTTTTTCTAAGAAAGAATAAATTAGTGTCATTAGTATTACCCTTTAAGAAGAAACAAAAATAAATAAGTAAATTAAAATAAGGAAGAATGAATTAGTAGCATTATTATTACCCATTCGATAATAACAAATTTTTTTTTGCAAAACTTAAGCACAACTTTGCTCTTAAATTACACTTTTTAGTATGCAAACAATAATCATATTGTAGTGTAATTTTCGCAAATATTGCAAATAATTTATGTGTGTACATTAGACTCACCCAACATCCCAAAAGATATCCACAAAATAAAAATAAAACCAACTAACAAAGAGAAATAAAAAACAAAAGCAAAAGCACATAAAAAATATTAAGAAAAATGAAGGGAGAGAGAGGAGGGCTGAATCGCATAGTTAATGGGCTTCAGCCCAGAAGGAAATTGACTGACCCAAATAAGGGGTCAGTCACAAAAAGAAGCCCACAGAACAAACAACACATATCAAAAAAAACTCAGCACGAATCTCAGAGAAAAATCCAATGGCCACAAATTCGACTGACCCAAAAGTGAAATTTTAGCTGACTGAAATGTAGCTAAAGTGGATGAAGCAATATTCCGAGCCATTTTTTTCTTACTATGACACAACCAAAGAGGCGAACTGTACATCATCCTACTCCCTATTCCCATCCACCGTCACCTCCCCACCCCCATCACCGTTGCTTCCACCATAGGCACCCTCTCGAAGCTCTGCCATGGCGAGCAACAGGTGTGTGGTGTGGGGCCTAGGAGAGCGCCTTCCCTCCCCCGGTGATGGCATTGGATGCTCCGAGACCTCTCGACCAGTTGACTCATGAGGCACAGCAGGAGATGGACATGATGGTGAGATCAAATTCCGATCCATCCCAGTGCGGAGAGGTATGCAACCGCCTCATTCGCATGTCATCGCTCGAGGAGAAAATGAGGTTTCCCAACGTGTGGAGGGTTGCATAGATGTGGAGCTCATTTTTTGGGCGATCCAGGAGGTGGAGTCCTCCAATCCATTGCAGGCGGTGATTTGGAACACCTTAAAGTCCAACAGCCTGTTGCGCTTCCTCATCACACGACCATGCGGTGATGTGGAACACATTCAGAAAACCTTTATAGGATTTTGTTCTTAGCAGCGTATCAGTTGAACTGCACGCGACAACTATTTTGCCAAAATACCAGGAACATCCTAGTATATTGTGAACATCGCTAAAGATAACCTACTAAAAGCATTTGTTATAACGGCATGCCGCTAGTAAGGTGTACACAGAACGCACACTAGCTCAAAACTACCAGCAGCGTGCAAACTACCTGAAAATCGACAGTAAGTTAACATCTTGCGGCATGCCCAGCAAAACTGAATGCCACTAATGTAGAGCATGGGCCCCAGTAATGCAAATTTGTAATGTATTCCTTATATATACGATGGCAAACAAGGACAAGTCTATCATGCAATTTTTTTGTTTTTGTTTTTATAAGGGCAAACCCCCCACTATATTTTATACATCCCATGGCAAATTAAAACTTATTTACCATGGAAAATAATTCATACATACCATGGAAAATTCATTTTAATTTTAGGTACTTTTTTTGTACTTTGTAACCACAACAAAATAATTGTGTAGATGTTGGCAAGCATTTTATACATAGCCTTCACAAATTACTATGTTACATGTAACATTAATTTTTTTGCTATGGGAAATTAATTGCACATACCTTGATAAATTAATTTTATATACCATGGCAAATAATTGATACAAACCATGGAAAATCCATTTCACATGGCATATTTAGGATATTTTGTTCTGTCATAGAAGACAAGTTTCCTTTTGCAAAACATATAATGGTTCGTCATTAGTGCCATTATTTGGCATGTTTCAAATTTCAAGAATTTTTTCACTACTTTTAGTCATGCCAATTTTATTATCTAGATCATGGTAAATTTATTTTATATGGTGAAATTCAAAACTTATCATCTTTTCAAAGAACAAATCTCCTAGTATTTTGGAAAATCCATATTTCGTCATATTACCTGAAAAGAAATCTCCCACATTTACCAGGTGTCAATTTACTTATTTTAAAAAACTTGCCATGTTTTTTGAGAACAAAATTGCTAAACTTGTCATGTGCGCATGGCAAATTCCTAAGTTTGCCATCTTTTCAAAGAATAAAACCCTAACTTTGCCATGTGCCCATTACATGTTCCCGAAAGTTGAAATGTGTTTTTTAGAGAGCAAAATCCTGAAAATTGTCATGTGCCCATGGCAAATTTATAAATTTTCCATCTTTTGAAGTAAAAAAAATCTCTAAGTATGCTCTCTTTTAAAAAATAATAAAAAATCCTTCAATTTTCCATGTTCGTATTATAAATTTAATTTTTTTGCCATTTATGTAGAGACCATACTTACTAAATTTTTCATGGCAATTTTATTATAGGTAGTATGCAATTATATATTTTAGACGATGCCAATTTTATTAATTAGACCATGGTAGTTTTTTTGTAGGTAGCATGGCAATTTAAATATTTACACCATGGTAAATTTATTATTTAGATCATGGCAATTTTATTAAGGGAATTTTATATTTATGCCCCTAATTTGTGCCCACTCTCAAATTTACCCCTAAATTTTTTATGTGCTCAAATTTGAACCTAAAAAGCATTTTAAGTCGCATGAATGCCCTTCCTTCTGGTCAAAGTTGTTTGGCCAAAACTTAAAAAAGTAATAACAAATTCAGGCGAAGTCCGAAAAATGCAAATAAGATATCAAAATGTTCATAAAAACATCACCTATACGTGCATGCCAGTTATGTTCATCACCTACATGTGCACTTATTTGCATTCACCCTAAATTGTTTTTTAATGTTATAAACCCTAAAAAGCTTTAAATAGTGTTTTTTTGATGAACATAACTGACATGTGCATATATGTAATGTTTTTATGAGCATTTTGATATCTTATTTTGCATTCTTCTGAGTTCATATGAATTTGTTATGAATTTTCAAAGTTACAGTCAAACAACTTTGACCAGATGGAAGGGCATTCCTATGGCTTAAAATGTTTTTGGGGGCAAATTTGAACGCATCAAAAAGTTGGGGGTAAATTTGAGTAGTGGGTTCGAGTTAGGGGCACAAATGTGAATGTCTCTTTTATTAACTATACGATGGCAATTTTTCTTTTCTTACGACTATTTTGTTTTTGTTTTTGGGCCATGTAAATTTATTGGACATACCATGGTAAATTGTTTTATATATACTAGCAAATTTATTGACATGACACATTTTTTCCTTAGCCATGTCAAATTGCATTGCTAGAACATGTGTAGTTTTACATCCATGGCAAATTTGTTATCTACAACACGACAACTTCTCTTGATTGTTTTTTTATCTACACACACTTCTATGTTTGAAATCATGATTATGTGGTACTTTATTATTTTAGAGGCGTGGAAATTTTGTAGCTATTTTCGTCATCTAGACACGTCAAAATACATAAACTATGTGCATCTTTTGAATCATTGGCTATGCAGTAGTTTTATTATGAAAAAGGATTGCAGAAATGTTGATGTTAGTTAAATAAGTCGGGTGCAAAAGTATTTAGCTTTTACTAAGGTCTATTTTTTGTGGAACTAAAACTGGGCCTTTTGTGACCCATTTTTTTTTTGCTTCCGGCGTTCTTTTTTCTATTAGCGACAAGATGCCAAAGTCATGGGGTCACACTGAAGGGGTTGTTTCAGTGAATGAAACCGTTAGGTAGATGGACCCTCCCAACACGAATGAATCACTCGTTGTGGACAACTCCTAGATCCGATGTTCCCCAGACATTGCGGTCCTTTTTGAAAAATGGAAACTTGTTACCCAGTGTCTGCATTACATGTCAACAATATCGTGTGCAAGGTATGGTCAAACGCAGTGGAGAGCCAGCATCCTAACAATGGTACACACGGGCCACAAATCTTAGTTTTACTCAAAATTTCTTTAGTTTACTTGATGTGGTGTGTTTATATGTGAAATATACCTTAGCACAGAAGTTTTATTTTTGCCAGAATAATGGTTGTAGACCCATGTCCTCAACTAGCTTCTTGCATGGTCAAACATGCCCACGTTTCATCAAGAGTTACATACATGGGTTGTAATATTAATCCAAACCCCCGATGCAAACGAGCCATAGTTATGGAATAGGTGTTGATTAATTTGTACACCATTTTACCACAACCTCAAGTAGCGCATACTTAGGTCATGGGAGTGAATCCTAGATACTAATTTACCGAGTTAGGATGTCAATCAACATAGAAAGATTTTTGAGCTTGTAGTGTGAAAGGCTAAGTGTATGAACCACGATTGATATGACGATATGCCTCCATTTCATAATGTAGCGACTATGGATTTATTAGACAGTCAAACATTGATCAAACATATATAATATGAAGATATGTCTGTATGATGTATCTAATAAGCCTTTGACAAGAGGTCAATCTTGACTTCCTATTAGAGATCCTCACTGAAAGGAATTTTGGTCCACTTTGGATCAACTTGATTAGGATGGTTCCTCAAGGTGGGTCTTTGGGTGTGAAAGTTAATGGGGTTGAAGTGGGCTTCTTCACTACTAGCAAAGGCCTAAGGCAAGGAGGCCCCTTGTCACCCTTCCTCCTTAATTTGCTAGTGGATGTTCTTACCAAAATGCTCTCTAAAGCTCGTCAACAAACCCTGGTAAATGGGCTCTACCCTAATTATTTTCTAGGTGGTGTCATCTCCCTTCAACATACAGATGACATTATCTTGTTTGTTTACAAGGACCATGAAAAAGCTAACAATCTTGAAACTGTACTGACCTGATTTGAGAGTGTTTCTGGTATGAAGATTAATTACTCTAAGAATGAGCTTATCACTCTTGGCTCACTAAGGAGGAGTAGTGGAATTTTTAGAAATCTTTGGTTGCTCTAAAGGATCTTTCCCTATTAAATATTTAGGTACCCATCTTTATTATGACAAACTGAGAAGAGAGGATATACAACCAATTGTAGACAATATCCTTAAGAGTATTGCGGGATAGATAGGAAATGTTTTATCTTACTCTGGTAGGATAACGCCGATCAAAGCTTTCCTTAGTAGTATTCCAAGGCACTTTCTATCCCCTTTTAGGTTCCCTAATTGGGCTTTGGACCTCATTAACACTCAACTGGTTCATTGCCTTTGGAATGACTTCGAACGCAATAGAAACTCCACTTATCTAATTGGAACCTAGTTCGCATGACATGTGCGCTTGATCAATCTATGTTGGCAAAACTTTCTCTCATGGGTGCTTTGAGTAGAGAGGTGATTGCATCATCACCACTAAGGAGCCCGCCGTCGCCTGCTGTTGGTCTCCCGCACTGGGAGTTAAAGGCCTCTGCCATCAGCCTTGTGACACCTCTAGAGTTGACATCCTCGCCAAATCAGTCGCCACTGAAGAGGTCAGAGATAGAGCTCACGCTTTTGGCTTGCATTGTCGTAGCAACTACCTCTCCGTAATTTGTGGCTCTCCCGCCCGTATTACCATCTTATCCTACTTTTCTTTTTCTAGCATACTAAACCCTAGAGATGTTTCTCCCCCCGACTTACTCTCTAGTCTCAAATTTGCTCAATTTTGCGACCTTGTCTTTTGACAGAGACTATGTTACTGTTCCGTTTCATTTAATAATGGAACCGGGGAGGCCTTTGTGGCTCCTTGATGCTATAAAAGAATGATGTATCTAATCTTATGCATTTGATATTCTAAATGTAGATACTATTGTCCATAAAATTGGTTGATTTTCTTTAAGTTTGCCTTTCTAAAAAATCTACATGTAGCACATTCCGAAATATATATACTATTTCCTTATGCACAGTCCACCCAATACCATGGAAATAGAGGGAAGAAAGTCGATAAACTTATTTTTTTTTTCTAAAAAAGAAACCTAAAGGGATCTTTAATTTGATAATTATCAAGCAAAACGAAAGCTAGTACAATGGGAAGATAACTGGACAGATAATGATTAATAAAAACTAAAATTTGATTGAAAATCATCCAAGGCTTTCTTGTTCATCAGATTGTATGTTGCCCGCGAGAGATTGAAAATTGCACTGTACTAACACATGTAAATGCCCTCACTGTACCATGCTTTAACGACTGCAATAGCCACTCAACGTTTAAGACAAGATATAGACATCATTGAAGAAGGTTGGAGCATCACGCCAGACAATACAAGCTTGTAAACCATCAGCACCGGGCCATATGGTCGGAGAAACCCGGCCCCGTCGCAGAACAACACAAAAGAAAATGTTGAAGTCGTTGCATCAACAGCCATTCATTTGCTCTCTTTGATAGACACACATCCAATGACACAAACCCCTCGTCGACACGTTTAAATTTGTAATATTCATAAATTGTGTGATCCTTCATTAGCATCTAGTGCATAAACCAAAACTTAGAAGAATTGTTGGAATTTTTTCTAGTGAGTTTAGGGGTTCGGTTAAAAACCCTTTTTATTCAACTCAGGTTTGATAGGTCGGTCATTGGAGAGACTAAATTATGAAGGATGAGAGCGGCGTTTTGGCACATGGGAACACATGCTTCTGGTTTTGAAAATTTGTTTTAAACATATTTTGTAATGTCAAAAAATTCCAAACAAAATTTGCGTGCAAATCATGATATTGTACATGTTCGCAAAGTCGTTTCGCGAAAAACCGACAAGTTATGTGTTACGTGTAAAAAAGACAAAATCCGGTGTTAAAAAGTGCTTTTCACAAAACACATTTTTGTCCTTTTTATACAAGCCACAATAAATATTGTTTTCTCCAAAACTTGATGTGCACACATATAATGTCAAGATGTATGCGTTAATTTTTTATTTGAATTTTTTTCACACTTTAAAATATATTTTTCGGTGATAGGGGTGTGCGCTCTCAGAAGCACCAATGGATTCCCGATAGAGGATCTCTTATATCTGGTAGGTTTTCAGAACATGGTAGATTTCTTCCTATATTTTTTTTAAATGTATTTTCATGGCTAGCGACATGCGGCACGTCATAGAAACTTTTTGTGTGGGCGCGCTCGTGTTACACGATCCGGTATTTGTAGAACATCGGTATAGATTTCTTTGCTTCTCCAGTTCTCATGGCCAGGGATTTTACTTGGATTTTACTTGCGCTCCAGTTCTCATGGCCAGGGACATCCGACACGTCGCGGCCAGCGCGGTTTGTCAGCGACGCGCACACCGGACCGCAAGAACAGAATATGTCCCTTGGGTGACCTGGGTCGACACATCACGGGACGTGGCGGCGGCTCACGGCCTCACGTGACCGCCATTGCCATTACCTAGCCCCCAGGCCGTCCATCCCGATTCTTCCTTCCTTCCTTTCACCTTAGCAGCGGAGAGCAGACGCACACGTCGCCGCCTCGTGGCCAAGGTAACTTCCCCACGCAAAAAGGAAAGCAAAATCGTACCCAGAAGCGGCACGAAAATCTTTTCGAACACGCGGGGCATTGTACATGGAAATTCGAAAAATCGTGAAGGCACCAACCAAATATGCCCCAGCCTGGTCACATGGCCGACTGGCGCGCGCGCACATGCCCCTGCACAGAGCTCCCGTCCGACACACGTCCACGAGTCCCGCCTGTTCCGACTCATAAAAAAACAAAAAAAGCCTCGCCTCTTCCCACGGCAAAATTGAAAAAAGAAAAAGAAAAGGAAAAAATCTTGCCAGGCAGGCCAAGCGGGCCATGGAGGCTCTAGTCTACCACCCCACCCCTGCCAAAAGCAGAGCAAGGGAAGTTCCCGACTCTTTCCTTCCCTCCCCGCTCATATAACCCGCCGCGCAATCACCGCACCGGCAAGCAACCCACGGACGACGCAAGCGGAGAGATTGCTCTTGCTTGCGCACCCGACCATCGTCGACGCGTAGCCGGACAGGCGGCCATGAGGGGCGAGGCGAGGATGCTGTGCGCGCTGGGCCTGCTGCTGCTCTGCGTGGCGGCGCACCTCCAGGGCGCGCACTGCCGCGGCGGCGGCGGCGGCGGCGGGGTCCACGGCGGAGGTGGAGGTGGAGGCCACGGTGGGGGCGGGGGCGGAGGTCGCGGAGGCGGAGGCTCAGGGAGAGGGCGCTCCGGCGGGAGGGCCCGTCCGATCATCGCCGGCGCGGGAGCGGGCGCCCTCGCTGGGGCTGGAGCGGGCACGCTCGCCGGCAGGGCCGCGTCGGGGTCGCACGGCCGCAGCGCCGCGGGCGAGCCGCGCGTCGCCTGGAGGGCCTCCGGCGCCGCCGCCGCGCTCGCGGCCGCCGCGCTCGTCCGGTGGCTCTGAGCGGCGTGCATCTCGCTACACACGGGTGAATTTACTGAATCACTAGTACTCTAGTAGCACTTAGCTGTGGTAGATTGCCGGGTGTAATCCAGTCCAGGCTTCGAAGAGGATGTTGTAATCCAGACTGACGGTCGTGAATTAGTGGTTTGGTAGTACTACTATTAGTGCTGATGCACGTGTAATTATGGCGCGCCCTTGAACAGAGCTCTGCGAGGTTCTATTTACTGGTATTACCGCAGTTGATTGATGTGATGTTTTCTTGCTGGTTGCGAGAATCGTACTACTAGTAGTATGATGTTTTCTGTTGGATTTCTGTTTCTTGGTGGGCTGTGGTAGGCGATGGAAGGTGATGGGGGTTGATTAGTCATTGTCTGGTGCCGATAAAATAGTAGAACTTTTACTCGTGCTCGTCCCTTTCTGTCTTCTGGACTCGACGGGTTTTCCTTTCGGCCGCGGACGGGATAGTTGGGACTCAACTAACCTAAAAGTATCCCAACTGAAGAGTTAGTTTGGGTTAGATACATCTAACCTATCCGAAAAATCTAATCATTCAAGAGATATTTATTTAGGTTAGTTCTCCTTCGAACCATTAAAGAAATAATTTTTTCTCTCGCTCTTCCCGTAACATATCTCTTTCCACTTCCTCGAAGCTTCTCGTCCTTCTTCTTTCTTCCTTTCGCACCGTCCGTGAAGACGCCTCGCCGTATCCGCGCTCCCATCTGCCGCCGATAAGCAGCCCCGCCCTATCCTCCCATTCCAACCCCTCGTCTTCCCGCGATCTATCCGTTCGCCGGTAAGCAGTCGCGGCTCCTTGCGCAGTGACGGCGGATTCGATCGGTGGGTTGCGCGAGAGAGGCCAGCGCGGCTCCTTGCCAGGCGCGTCCTCGTCTGCCTTGGCCTGGACTCGCTCCGTCAAATCCGGCAGAAAATAGGGTCTAAAATAGCCAAATGATTGAGAAAAAACATTTGTTGTTAATCTAATTTTGTCATCCAAACACCTTTTTGATTAGAAATAGGTCAAGATTGGTTTAGAATTAGAATGTAACTTCAACCTTTAATTAAGTTAGAGTATCCAAACACGGCGTGTGCGATGATGATGCCATCATCACCTCGTCAAGAATCGAGATGGCTTCGTGTGCTCTACTACGTTGTCAGGAATCAACATGCCTTCGTGCGCTGTAGCAAAAGCTAGTGCGACAATTTCTGTGCAGAGATATTTTGCTGTTCTTGCGAGAGCATTATCTTGAATTGACAGGAAAATGCATGGAAATCGATCGAGTCGAGGCTGACAACTGGACCCCTCTCGAGAGTAGTGGTGCCGAAGAAGAATCCCACACAGCTTGTCCACTTCTGCAGCCATTGGACCCCAGTCCAGTCCTTGACAGCGACTCGACATGGTTTCCTCCACACGGTCTGCCACTCGCGTCCAACGTTCGCGCTGACCGCTGGGCCCGTCCAGACGATTACGTATTAGAGCATCTTCAGCCATTGACCTCTCGAGAGACATTAAAATCGCAGCTTGGGATGAGCCGGCGGTAAAATCGGCTCTAGAGACGATGAGAGCTTCTATATGGCGCGCCACGTGCTGAGAACGCAGCGCGCGCACACCCCCTCCTTCCTCCTTTGCGCCCTTTTGGTCAGGCCCATGTGCGGCCGACACGTCACCTATTTTTTTTCATCTTTTCCTTTGCATTTTTTTATAATTCCGGATATCAAACAGCTTCTTGATTTCAGCAAAAGTTGTATTTTTTTAAAAAAACATGATTTCGAAAAAAGAAATCATTATTTCAAAAATATGGTCGGAAATTAAGAAAATGTTCATGAAATTTTAAAAATGTTCACGAATTTCAAAAAATGTCATGATTTCAAAAAAAATCATGCATTCGTGAAATGTTCACGAATTTGCAAAAAAGTTCAAGATTACCAAAAATGTTCACAAATTTAAAAAAATGTTCACGAATTTTAAAAAATGTTCATGATCTCAAAAGGTTCGTGCATTCGCGAAATGTTCACGAATTTGCAAAAAAATGCTAATGATTACAAAAAATTGTCTTCAATTTAAGATAATGTTCATGGTTAAAACAATGTTTGTGAATTCAAAAAAATGTTCATGTATTTGTAAAAAAAATCATGATTCCAAAGAAATGATTTTTTTTTGAATTTGATGAACATATTTTGAACATCGATGAGCAAATTTTGCATTTGATGAACATTTTTTTTATTTGTAGAAAAAAATTAGTGTTAGAGAAATTTGTTGGACAAATTTATGAACAAAATTTGCATTCGATGAACATTATTTTGAAAAAATGATGAACAAATTTTCAATTCAGTGAACAAATTTTGAATGTGATGAACATTTCTTGAAACTGATGAACAAAAAATTCAATGAAAAAAAGAAAACGATGAACTTTTTTTAGTTTGGTGAACAACTTTTGAATTTTTATGAACATTTTTAAAGTCTGATGAACAAAAATTGAATTAGATGAACATTTTTGTGGATTGTTGAACATTTATTTGCATGGTTGAACATTTTTTGAATTCAATGAACAGAAAAAGTTGTTAACGAATTCGAAATAAAAAAAGCCAAAAATAGTCAAAAAGTGAAGAAGAAGAAGAAGAGAATAGAAAAAAGGAAAGAAAAAATGAAAGAAAAATTGAAAAGAACGGGAAAAAAACATTTTAGAAAACATAAAATAAAAATTGGTTGTGGGAAGTTTCTATAAGCTTCCCAAAACCCGCAGAACCAGAGAAAGGGAAGCGAACTAGGTCGGCCCGATAACACAAGGAAAGAGGTAGGCGGTATGCGCTACGGTGTTACGGGGTGACCTACGCGCCATATAGGAACCCCGGGGGGCGATTGGGTGCCCAGCCGTCGATATCGGCCCGCTTTTCGGCCCACTTTCGGCGAAAAGTCGGTCCGATATCGGTGTAAATCGGCCCATATTCATCGTGGTTCGGCGCGAATTCAACAAAAGTAATTTTTTATTACATAGTTCATCACAGAAAATCAATACAAATAGTTCAATACAAATTATATAGTTCAATAAATAAAAACTCATATTACATCATACGTCGAGCCAGGCGTTGCCCTTGAGCCTACATAGGTGCTCCACCAGAGCCTGCTGCAGTTGTTGATGCACCTGTGGGTCTCGGATCTCCTGACGCATATTGAGGAAGGCAGTCCAGGTTGTCAGTAGCTGGTGATCAATTTGGGCAAGAGGACCCTGCCTGTAGTATCGTTCAGTGTTATACACTGGCTCTTCCTGCTCGCTCTCAATGATCATGTTGTGCAAGATGACACAACAAGTCATGATCTCCCACATTTGATCTTTCGACCAGGTCTGAGTAGGGTACCGGACAACAGCAAATCGAGATTGGAGCACACCAAATGCCCGCTCGATATCCTTCATGCAAGCTTCCTGAACCTTCGCAAAGTGGGACTTTCTTGCCTCCTGGCACAACGTTTGAGATAGTCTTCACAAATGTAGAACATCTCGGATAGATAGCATCAACTAGGTGGGTGCACACCCGCCGGTATACCGCCCTGGGTGGCCGGAGCGCCGGAAAACTCATCTGGACGGTGGTGGACAGGCTGCCGCCGCGAAACCTTCTCTATTTTCCGGTGGGAAATGGCCTATCTAGCGGTGCTGGGCAGTGGGCGGCGCCGGGATCGGCAGGGTGGTGGCTGAGCGCGCGGGGGTGGGGGCGAATCTGGACTAATGCCTTGACTTTTCGCCTGACAGTATGGCCCAGGTGCGTTTTCCCCTTCCGCCGGAGCCCCCGAGCGGCCCCGGTGCGCTGGGTTCGGCCTGCGATCACCGGGCCCAAAAACGGGCCGAGCCAGCGGATTTCGGCGTCTTGGGGGCGCGACTGCGTTTTTTTCGGCGCCGGCGCAAAAAAAGTCACCCTGGGCCTATTGGGGGCGCGGCTGGAGATGCTCTTAGAACGTCTACAGACGGACTTGCAAATTCGGTCCCTTAAACGCTCGTGGACACGCTACTGACCGGACACTTCTTAATTTCTATCCTCCACATCTGCATTTACATGTATATATCCTATATTCGTACTGCTCATGCAAAGTGTAGATAAATCACGTAGATCATCACACGGACCATGAAACAAAGCTAGATATGCACATTTCGATATGAAGGAAATATGCCCTAGAGGCAATAATAAAGTTATTATTTATTTCCTTATATCATGATAAATCTTTATTATTCATGCTAAAACTGTATTAACCGGAAACATAATATATGTGTGAATACATAGACAAACAGAGTGTCACTAGTATGCCTCTACTTGACTAGCTCGTTGATCAAAGATGGTTATGTTTTCTAGCCATAGACAAAGAGTTGTCATTTGATTAACGAGATCACATCATTAGGAGAATGATGTGATTGACTTGACCCATTCCGTTAGCTTAGCACTTGATCGTTTAGTTTGTAGCTATTGCTTTCTTCATGACTTATACATGTTCCTGTGACTATGAGATTATGCAACTCCTGTTTACCGGAGGAACACTTTGTGTGCTACCAAACGTCACAACATAACTGGGTGATTATAAAGGTGCTCTACAGGTGTCTCCAAAGGTACTTGTTGGGTTGGCGTATTTCAAGATTAGGATTTGTCACTCCGATTGTCGAAGAGGTATCTCTGGGTCCACTCGGTAATACACATCACTTAAGCCTTGCAAGCATTGCAACTAATGAGTTAGTTGCGGGATGATGTATTACGGAACGAGTAAAGAGACTTGCCAGTAACTAGATTGAACTAGGTATTGAGATACATACGATCGAATCTCGGGCAAGTAACATACCGATGACAAAGTGAACAACGTATGTTGTTATGCAGTTTGACCGATAAAGATCTTCGTAGAATATGTAGGAGCCAATATGAGCATCCAGGTTCCGCTATTGGTTATTGACCAGAGACGTGTCTCGGTCATGTCTACATAGTTCTCGAACTCGTAGGGTCCGCACGCTTAAAGTTTGATGACAGTTATATTATGAGTTTATGTGTTTTGATGTACCGAAGGTAGTTCAAAGTCCCGGATGTGATCACGGACATGACGAGGAGTCTCGAAATGGTTGAGACATAAAGATTGATATATTGGACGACTATATTCGGACACCAGAATGGTTCCGGGGGTTATCGGATATATACTAGAGTATCGGGGGGTTACCAGAACCCCTCGGAGGTTATTGGGCTTCATGGGCCTAATTGGTGGAAGAGGAGAGGCGGCCAATGGGCAGCCGCGCGCCCCTCCCCTCCCAAGTCCTAATTGGACAAGGAAGGGTGGCGGCACCCCCCCTTTCCTTTCTTCCTCTTTCTCCTTCCCTCTCCTCTCCTACTCCAACATGGAAGGGGGGGAGTCCTACTCCCGGTGGGAGTAGGACTCCTCATGGGGCGCGCCAAGGGTGGTCGCCCCTCTCCTCCTCCTCCACTCCTTTATATACGGGGAGGGAGGCACCCCCTAGAGACACAACAATTGATCCCTTGGATCTCTTAGCCGTGTGCGGTGCCCCCCTCCATCATAATCCACCTCGGTTATATCGTAGCGGTGCTTAGGCGAAGCCCTGCGTCGGTAGAATATCATCATCGTCACCACGCCGTCGTGCTGACGGAACTCCCCCTCAAAGCTCAGTTGGATCGGAGTTCGAGGGACGTCATCGAGTTGAACGTGTGCAGAACTCGGAGGTGCCGTGCGTTTGGTACTTGATCAGTCGGATCGTGAAGACGTACGACTACATCAACCGCGTTGTGCTAACGCTTCCGCTTTCGGTCTACTAGGGTACGTGGACACGCTCTCCCCTCTCGTTGCTATGCATCACCATGATCTTGCGTGTGCGTAGGAATTTTTTTGAAATTACTACGTTCCCCAATAGTGGCATCAGAGCCAGATTTTATGTGTTGATGTTATATGCACGAGTAGAACACAAATGAGTTGTGGGCGATACAAGTCATACTGCTTACTAGCATGTCATACTTTGGTTCGGTGGTATTGTTGGATGAAGCGATACGGACCGACATTACGCGTACGCTTACGCGAGACTGGTTCCACTGACGTGCTTTGCACACAGGTGGCTGGCGGGTGTCAGTTTTTCCAACTTCAGTTGAACCGAGTGTGGCTATGCCAGGTCCTTGAGAAGGTTAAAACAGCACTAACTTGATGAAATATCGTTGTGGTTTTGATGTGTAGGTAAGAACGGTTCTTGCTTAGCCCGTAGCAGCCACGTAAAACTTGCAACAACAAAGTAGAGGACGTCTAACTTGTTTTTGTAGGGCATGTTGTGATGTGATATGGTCAAGACATGATAATATATTTTATTGTATGAGATGATCATGTTTTGTAACTGAGTTATCGGCAACTGGCAGGAGCCATATGGTTGTCGCTTTATCGTATGCAATGCAATCGCCCTATAATTGCTTTACTTTATCACTAAGCGGTAGCGATAGTCGTAGAAGAAATAGTTGACGAGACGACAATGATGCTACGATGGAGATCAAGGTGTCGCGCCGGTGACGATGGTGATCATGACGGTGCTTCAGAGATGGAGATCACAAGCACAAGATGATGATGGCCATATCATATCACTTATATTGATTGCATGTGATGTTTATCTTTTATGCATCTTATTTTGCTTTGATTGACGGTAGCATTATAAGATGATCTCTCACTAAATTTCAAGATAAAAGTGTTCTCCCTGAGTATGCACCGTTGCCAAAGTTCGTCATGCCCAGACACCACGTGATGATCGGGTGTGATAAGCTCTACGTCCATCTACAACGGGTGCAAGCCAGTTTTGCACACGTAGAATACTCAGGTTAAATTTGACGAGCCTAGCATATGCAGATATGGCCTTGGAACACTGAGACCGAAAGGTCGAGCATGAATCATATAGTAGATATGATCAACATAATGATGTTCACCATTGAAAACTACTCCATTTCACGTGATGATCGGTTATGGTTTAGTTGATTTCGATCACGTGATCACTTAGATGATTAGAGAGATGTCTATCTAAGTAGGAGTTCTTAAGTAATATGATTAAATGAACTTAAATTTATCATGAACTTAGTACCTGATAGTATTTTGCATGTCTATGTTTGTTGTAGATAGATGGCTCGTGCTGTTGTTCCGTTGAATTTTAATGTGTTCCTTGAGAAAGCAAAGTTGAAAGATGATGGTAGCAATTACATGGACTGGGTCCGTAATTTGAGGATTATCCTCATTGCTGCACAGAAGAATTACGTCCTGGAAGCACCGCTAAGTGCCAAACCTGCTGCAGGAGCAACACCAGATGTTATGAACACCTGGCAGAGCAAAGCTGATGACTACTCGATAGTTCAGTGTGCCATGATTTAAGGCTTAGAACCGGGACTTCAATGACGTTTTGAACGTCATGGAGCATATGAGATGTTCCAGGAGTTGAAGTTAATATTTCAAGCAAATGCCCGGATTGAGAGATATGAAGTCTCCAATAAGTTCTATAGCTGCAAGATGGAGGAGAATAGTTTTGTCAGTGAGCATATACTCAAAATGTCTGGGTATCATAATCACTTGACTAAACTGGGAGTTAATCTTCCTGTTGATAGTGTCATTGACAGAGTTCTTCAATCACTGCCACCAAGCTGCAAGAGCTTAGTGATGAACTATAATATGCAAGGGATGGATAAGATGATTCCCGAGCTCTTCGCAATGCTAAAGGCTGCGGAGGTAGAAATCAAGAAGGAGCATCAAGTGTTGATTGTCAATAAGACCACCAGTTTCAAGAAAAAGGGCAAAGGGAAAAAGAAGAGGAACTTCAAAAAGAACAACAAACAAGTTGCTGCTCAAGAGAAGAAACTCAAGTCTGGACCTAATCCTGAGACTGAGTGCTTCTACTACAAATAGACTGGTCACTGGAAGCGGAACTGCCCCAAGTATTTAGCGGATAAGAAGGATGGCAAGGTGAACAAAAGTATATGTGATATACATGTTATTGATGTGTACCTTACCAGAGCTCACAGTAGCACCTGGGTATTTGATACTGGTTCTGTTGCTAATATTTGCAACTCAAAACAGGGACTACAGATTAAGCGAACACTGGCTAAGGATGAGGTGACGATGCACGTGGGAAATGGTTCCAAAGTCGATGCGATCGTCGTCAGCACGCTACCTCTACATCTACCTTCGGGATTAGTTTTAGACCTAAATAATTGTTATTTGGTGCCAGCGTTGAGCATGAACATTATCTGGATCTTGTTTAATGCGAGAGGGATATTCATTTAAATCTGAGAATAATGGTTGTTCTATTTATATGAGTAATATCTTTTATGGTCATGCACCCTTAAAGAGTGGTCTATTTTTTATGAATCTCGATAGTAGTGATACACATATTCATAATGTTGAAGCCAAAAGATGCAGAGTTGATAATGATAGTGCAACTTATTTGTGGCACTGCCATTTGGGTCATATTGGTATAAAGCGCATGAAGAAATTCCATACTGATGGACTTTTGGAATCACTTGGTACCTGCGAACCATGCCTCATTGGCAAGATGACTAAAACGCCGTTCTCCGGAACTATGGAGCGAGCAACTGATTTGTTGGAGATCATACATACTGATGTATGTGGTCCAATGAATGTTGAGGCTTGCGGCGAGTATCGTTATTTTCTCACCTTCACAGATGATTTAAGCAGATATGGGTATATCTACTTAATGAAACATAAGTCTGAAACATTTGAAAAGTTCAAAGAATTTCAGAGTGAAGTTGAAAATCATCGTAACAAGAAAATAAAGTTTCTACGATCTGATCGTGGAGGAGAATATTTGAGTTACGAGTTTGGTCTACATTTGAAACAATGCGGAATAGTTTCGCAACTCACGCCACCCGGAACACCACAGCGTAATGGTGTGTCCGAACGTCGTAATCGTACTTTACTAGATATGGTGCGATCTATGATGTCTCTTACTGATTTACCGCTATCGTTTTGGGGTTATGCTTTAGAGACGACCGCATTCACGTTAAATAGGACACCATCTAAATCCGTTGAGATGACACCGTATGAACTGTGGTTTAGCAAGAAACCTAAGCTATCGTTTCTTAAAGTTTGGGGTTGCGATGCTTATGTGAAAAAGTTTCATCTTGATAAGCTCAAACCCAAGTCAGAGAAGTGCGTCTTCATAGGATACCCAAAAGTAACCATTGGGTACACCTTCTATCACAGATCCGAAGGCATGATATTTGTTGCTGAGAATGGATCCTTTCTAGAGAAGGAGTTTCTCTCGAAAGAACTGAGTGGGAGGAATGTTAAACTTGATGAGGTAACTGTACCTTCTCCCTTATTGGAAAGTAGTTTATCACAGAAATCAGTTTCTGTGACTCCTATGCCAATTAGTGAGGAAGCTAATGATGATGATCATGTACCTTCAGATCAAGTTACTACCGAACCTCGTAGGTCAACCAGAGTATGATCCGCACCAAAGTGGTACAGTAATCCTGTTCTGGAGGTCATGTTACTTGACTATGACGAATCTACGAACTATGAGGAAGCGATGATGAGCCCAGATTCCGCGAAATGGTTTGAGGCCATGAAATCTGAGATGGGATCCATGTATGAGAACAAAGTGTGGACTTTGGTTGACTTGCCCGATGATCGGCAAGCCATAGAAAATAAATGGATCTCCAAGAGGAAGACGGACGCTGATAGTAGTGTTACTATCTACAAAGCTAGACTTGTCGGAAAAAGATTTTGACAAAGTTCAAGGTGTTGACTACGATGAGATTTTCTCACTCGTATCGATGCTTAAAGTTTGTCCGAATCATGTTAGCAATTACCGCATTTTATGAAATCTGGCAAATGGATAACAAAACCGCAATCCTTAATGGATTTATTAAAAAAGAGTTGTATATGATGCAACCAGTAGGTTTTGTCAATCCTAAAGGTGCTAACAAAATGTGCAAGCTCCAGCGATCCATCCGTGGACTGGTGCAAGCATCTCGGAGTTGGAATATACGTTTTCATGAGTTGATTAAAGCATATAGTTTTATACAAACTTGCAGTGAAGTCTGTATTTACAAGAAAGTGAGTGGGAGCATGTGACGCCCTCGATTCAATCGTACACTAATCATGCACGCAAATGTGTATGATCAAGATCAGGGACTCACGGGAAGATATCACAACACAACTCTAAAACATAAATAAGGCATACAAGCATCATAATACAAGCCAGGGGCCTCGAGGGCTCGAATACAAGTGCTCGATCATAGACGAGTCAGCGGAAGCAACAATATCTGAGTACAGACATAAGTTAAACAAGCTGCCATAAGATGGCTAGCACAAACTGGGATACAGATCGAAAGAGGCGCAGGCCTCCTGCCTGGGATCCTCCTAACTACTCCTGGTCGTCGTCAGCGGGCTGCACGTAGTAGTAGGCACCTCCAGAGTAGTAGTCGTCGTTGACGAAGGTGGCGTCTGGATCCTGGGCTCCAACGTCTGGTTGCGACAACCAAAAAGAAAGGAAAGGGGGAAAAAGGGGGGGAGAAAGCAACCGTGAGTACTCATCCAAAGTACTCGCAAGCAAGGAGCTAGACTACATATGCATGGGTATATGTGTAAGGAGGCCATATCAGTGGACTGAACTGCAAAATGCCAGAATAAGAGGGGGATAGCTAGTCCTATCGAAGACTACGCTTCTGGCAGCCTCCGTCTTGCAGCATGTAGAAGAGAGTAGATTGAAGTCCTCCAAGTAGCATCTCCAAGTAGCATCTCCAAGTAGCATCTCCAGTAGCATCGCAAAGCATAATCCTACCCGGCGATCCTCCCCTCGTCGCCCTGTGGAAAAGCGATCACCGGGTTGTCTATGGAACTTGGAAGGGTGTGTTTTATTAAGTATCCGGTTCTAGTTGTCATAAGGTCAAGGTACAACTCCAAGTCGTCCTGTTACCGAAGATCACGGCTATTCGAATAGATTAACTTCCCTGCAGGGGTGCACCAACTTACCCAACACGCTTGATCCCATTTGGCCGGACACACTTTCCTGGGTCATGCCCGGCCTCGGAAGATCAACACGTCGCAGCCCCACCTAGGCAAAACAGAGAGGCCAACACGCCGGTCTAAACCTAAGCGCACAGGGGTCTGGGCCCATCGCCCATAGCACACCTGCATGTTGCGAGGGCGGCCGGAAGCAGACCTAGCCTAGCAGGCGTTCCAGTCCAATCCGGCGCACGCCGCTCCGTCGCTGACGTCTGAAGTGCTTCGGCTGATACCACGACGCCGGGATACCCATAACTACTCCCACGTAGATCGTTAGTGCGTATAGGCTCGTAGCCAACTCAGATCAAATACCAAGATCTCGTTAAGCGTGTTAAATATCCGCGAACGCCGAACAGGGCCAGGCCCACCTCTCTCCTAGGCGGTCTCAACCTGCCCTGTCGCTCCGCCACAAAGATCCACTCGCGGGTGCTCCACCAGCCGACCCGTCTTTGGTCACCACATGTATAATGTATAACGTATATAGTATATACCCATGATCACCTCCCGAGTGATCACGGCCCGATAGTATAGCACAGCAGACGGACAAGAATGTAGGGCCACAGATGAAAAATACTAGCATCCTATGCTAAGCATGTAGGATTGCGGGTAAGGTATCAATGACTGTAGCAACAATGACATGCTATGCATCAGAATAGGATTAACGGAAAGCAGTAACATGCTTCACTACTCTAATGCAAGCAGTATAGAGGAGAATAGGCGATATCTGGTGATCAAGGGGGGGCTTGCCTGGTTGCTCTGGCAAGAAGGACGAGTCACCAACACCGTAGTCGAACTGGGGGTCGCCGGCAGTCTCGGGGTCTATCGGAAAGAAGTAACGGAGAGAGAACACAATAAATAACAGAACAATCAAAGCATCACAAAGCGTAAGACAATACGCGATGTTTGGTGTGCCCTAACGCGGTAGTAAGTGATACCGACGAAGGGGGGAAACATCCGGGAAAGTATTCCCAGAGTTTCGCGTTTTCGGACAGATGAACCGGAGGGGAAAAGTTGCGTGTTTGCTATGCTAGGGATGTGTGGAGGACGAACAGGCTGCGTATCCGGATTCGTCTCTTCGTTCTGAGCAACTTTCATGTTGAAAATATTTTAATCCGAGTTACGGATTAAAAGATATGATTTTCTAAAGATTTTATTAATTTCTAGAATTTAATTAATTATTTACCCAACATTATCCAGAATAGTAAATGATGACGTCAGCATGACATCAGAGTGATGTCAGCAGTCAACGTTGACCATTGACTTGGTCAACCTGACATGTGGGTCCAGTGGGACCCACCTGTCATTCTCTGTTTAGGTTAATTACAGATTAGTTAATTTAATTAGTGATTAGGTTAATCTAATCAGGATTAATTAACTTAATTAATTAATTAATTAATTAATAACTAATTTTATTAAACCATTTTATTTTTAATTATTATTTTTATTTTTAATTCTAATTCTTTTTTTTAATAAAACGTTATGGGGCGTGGGGCCCCATTGTCATAGGGCCAATGGGGGCCTTAGCGTTACGGGCATGCGGGCGTGCGCCCGAGTCCACCCGGGAAGGGGGCAACGGGCGCCTGGGCGGGCGCTCGCCCGCAGGGAGTGCGACGGGGCGAGGCCGGTGGCCAGG
>NC_041380.1:522619694-522626953 GCF_002162155.2 Triticum dicoccoides | reverse complement strand
GAGGCCATTCCCGATCCGATCCGGATCGGGGGAAGAGGGAGACGTGGGGAGTGGGGGGGGGGAGTGTGCGGTTAGGGTTTCGGGGAGGCCGGTTGGGCCAAGGGGGAGCTGGGCCGGCCTGGCAGGTCATGGCCCAGTTGGGCCGGTGGCCTGCTGGGCCGGAGCCCCGGGGGTTTCTCTTCCCCTTTTTTTTGTTGTTCCTTTTTTTCCATTATCTCTTATTATTTGTTTTCTGTTTAATTCATTTAAAAGTATTTAGGCATTTTATAAAAATGTGTTTTCTGCACTATAATTACCTATGCCATTTTTGGCACAGCCCGAACATTTTAGTTTAATATTTTGAAAACTTTTGTCGTTTGATTGATTTAGGATTTAAATTTGAAACGGTTTCGAATTAACCCGAGATTAATTACAGTGACAGAGGTGATGTGTCATCATTAGTAGGGGATTACTGTAGCTTGATTATCCGGGCGTCACAATTCTCCTCCACTACAAGAAATCTCGTCCCGAGATTTAAGAGGGGAGTAAGGGGAAAGACTAGGTTACGATATTCTAACGGATCTTCTCGAAGAAGTTAATCCCTTTCGTTGATGTCTTCAATTCTTTATTCCGATGCATCATGATAAACTTGTCATCATTTCTTCAGGAACTCCATCGTACTTACGAAAGGATAAGGGGCAACTCACTACGACATAATGCTTTTGAGGGAAACAGTCTGGGGTTAACCCATGAATGAGTATAAGATTATCTCTCGAGTTGAACATATGAAATACCTCGAGAGTAAGGTATGAAGGTACCATAAGAGGATCCAAGCGGATAGATAGTTGCTCGAAGCCTGAACCAGAGTGAGAAAGGGGTTCAGAGTAGCAAGAGTAAGTATTGCGTCTGATACCAGAATAGATCACTAGGACGGTGGCCCGTGAATTACATACGAGGCCACACACAAGGAATAACTTAGGGAATAGGGGGTGTACAGGACAGTCAGGTTTCGATCCTGTGGAACTGTGGGTTATGGGCCCACCATGTGGTTTTTTTTAAATAGGAGCAGTGACATCTTGCACGGTCATGATAGCAAGGCATGTCAGAGAGTACCATGTCAGTTATGTCGGCAACAACTTGGTACCAAGGGCGAGGGACGAAGAGAACCATTTTCCTGCTCGTTGCATCGAGGCGGACCAATAGGCAAAGTTCTCGTCCATCGGTGGTTACCGAAATGTCACCAACAATAGTAACATGGTCTTACTGGCAGATTTGTACCACGAGGTGCTTACATAAGCAGGAGAATAATACTGCTTAGATTATATAGACCTCAAGAAAGGTTAATCCAACCAATGGAAAGCAAAATAAGATTATCAGATTAAACAGAACAATGGAAAGGAAAATGTGTTTAAACACATATTTCAAGGGTATATCCTTCCCAAGGACAAGCAGAGCATGATATCCATGACAGGATATAATGTAGAAAACTCTTTAGGTAGGGGAGAGAAATTTCATGACATTACCCATACAGCGGTGTTTGGATAATTTAGCAGGAACCATTTAGCATTGGGCTTCAAATGTTCTTGTTGAAAATCAAAGTTCCACAGACAAACTTTTGAGATAGCATTGGCATGGTATTCAAACAAAGGTCGGACTTTAGATACTCAATGGATCCATCAGGAACAGCTTATAAAATAGGTCTTACAATTTCCTCCAGGAAGAATGGTTATCCTTGCAAAAGAAATTATAACGATAGATCCTCCACCCATGGGGGGGGGTGCTAGGCATGACATCATGTTACCGGGTCATCAAAGGTCCAACATCATAACTCTTGGAAAGTTGTCCCAACCATCATATCTGACCGAGATTCAGATCCGATTGGTGTCAGGATAACTCAGACTCAGGATGTCTGTGATGAAAAGGTGCAACACAAATTGTCGAGATGACATTGTAAGATTCTTGGGAACTGAACTATGGAAGCGAGTTCCGAAACAAGAGTTCATCATTAAGTCAAGGAGAGAATGAGGAGGTGGCTGATGGACTCAGCGACATTCCATTGAGATCTCAAAAGATGGATTTCCACGATTATCTGAACAAGGAGATAACCCTTTTCAGATCAAATGATATAGTGAGGTATGCTCGAGAAAAACATACATAATTAAACATTGGTTGAAAGGTGTGCCCGAAATATGGGTTGGGTTGCACGACAAATGTCGGAATGGTGATTCAGTAATCAATAGACTAAGAATGAACGGCCGACCATTAACTTCAAAGCAATAGGGTTGCTAGAAAGGCAGAATCCAAATAGCACCGTTCACTTGTTGGTACCCCGGTTGGGATCAACGCGAGGACCAGGAAAGAATGGTGATGGTGAGAAGTATCACTATACCAAGAATTCTTAAGAGGTGGTGAAATTCCCACGACATTCTTGACATAAAAGGCGGTAATTCTCCAAGGCAAAGAAGAACAATGCTGGGTAGCAAGGAAGTCGAGGTATAATACGAAACACGAACAAGTTTGTGTTGAACGGAAGGCAATAAAGTGGTCGCTGATAACACCAATCATCGAGGGCAAGGATGGTATTTCTCATCATGATTTCAACAGATCTCTTGGAAGAGCTCAGAATGTTGATGATATTCACGACACATTTGTCGCGAGAGTTCATGAAGATGTAATCGATCGGCGACGACATCAAGTCAAAGTAATGATAAAGTGAAAGGTTATTGGAACCAAGGGTACGACACAAACTCGAAACCAAGCTTGTTGTTCAAGGCGAAATGATATGACGATGATGATCGACGTAAGGTTAGTTCATCATCGAAAATTGTGCTCCGGGAAGAAGGACCGGGTAGCACAGTTAAAATTAGCTCGATAATGATATAGCCGATCAGGCTAGGAATGACTTTGAAGGATTAATAAATTTTTAAGCAGTGATGGGTTCAAATACTTGTTGAATCGCAATGCGAACTCAATTCAGTTATCAGTGTCTTTGAGTGTATAATAACTCAGAGCCCGTGAAAAATTGGAATCAGTGGGAAGGTAGCACTTAATGAAGAACTCATAAGAAGTTATGCAGTTCCATGATAATCTTGAGATACCAGGGGGTAATACTCGACACAAGATCAAAGTAAAGATTGGACGGGTGTATTGATCCATAGAAGACAATTGTTTTAACTTGTCCGAGAAATGGAATCAAAGAAGAACAATCATGGTCGGAACCACGGTTGCAAGGGATCAATTCACAGATACCATATGTTAGTTATCAAGGAAATAGTTATTATTACAAGAAGCTTCCATGATAGGATATACATCGCGTCCATGGGCATGAACACAAGGTTCAAGGTCGACTCCCACTTCCTCAATGCATAATCTTTCATTCACCTCTCATATTTCGAAGATGACATTAGTTGTTGAAAGTTTTACCTGGTGCTATACCAGATAAGTATGACTCGTGAAATCTTTTGGGTTCACGCCGATGAGGGAAGGCGTAGGTTCAATCCCATCGGGGCTTCTTGCGAACATATACCATAAGCTTTAAGAGTAAGTATCACCAGCTCGAAAGCAGAGCATGGATGACAAAAGGAAAGGATACAATTTAACAAAGGCATTATGTATCGGAGAAGGACTCACAAGGTGATTAATTATGAAGGACACTGTCGGATATAATAATCCAACAGTGGTAAGGCGATCCACAATGGAGCTGAGGTGAGTATCGATACTCAATCAGAGGAAGAAAGAATGCGAATGCAACGAGTTATGGAATCATCTGAATAATTCAAAGCTTAAATGCAAAGGAATTATGATTTCCAAAACAAGGGATCAGAAGCAGACGTTCTGATCAAGGATGGATCAATTGTATATACCAGAGGCACAATCGACGACAGATAGTTTGGTCGAGAACCAGCTCATGTTCAAAATGACGCCTGAGCCGGAAAGATAATCCTAGGACTCGACTGATGATTGTGAACATTCACAACGTATTGAATCAACGGACTCAAAATGATAATGACAAGGTATGCCATTAAGATTACGAGACTAATGGGATTAACCATAATGCGAGCAAGCAAGAATTTCAAGAGCCAAAGGCTCCATAAGATTTTCGGGAGATCGAATAGTATTTAGAAGACTTTTGTGAAACGCATGAACAACTGGGGATGAGCGGATACTCGACAAGTGCGAGGAATTTTCAATAGGGATATTCATGTGGTAAAGAACTGCAAGGCAGTAAGCTTAAAGGATTTTCGGAACAACAAAGAGTATTTCGGGACATCTTGCAATAACAAGATCAACGGGGAATGATTGTATGAATGGCAAGTGTAAGCAGTTTTTTATAGGGGTTGACGGTGGAAGGAAATCGCAAATGCGATGGCACAAAGACTCGAGAGAACATCGTAGAGTAACTTCGGAATCTTCTAGTGCAGCAGGCGATCATCTGAAGTGAGGGGCTCTCCATGAGCAAGTATTATCGAGAACCTAAAGTTAGTTTTGTTTTTAGCAAAATCATTTAACCCGAATAGAAGAGAGCTCAGAGTCCCAGAGTATAGGCGAGGAGTAAAAGATCCTATTACCACCCAATGGCGACGTGGGCCCATGGGCCGCACAGCCATGTTAGTAAAAGTTTTGTAAAGTCTAGACTCGACTTCGGCCAAGGAGTTGGAAGGGGGATTCCTACAGGCAGTCAGCTCTGATACCAACTTGTGACGCCCCCGATTCAATCGTACACTAATCATGCACGCAAATGTGTACGATCAAGATCAAGGACTCACGGGAAGATATCACAACACAACTCTAAAACATAAATAAGTCATACAAGCATCATAATACAAGCCAGGGGCCTCGAGGGCTCGAATACAAGTGCTCGATCATAGACGAGTCAGCGGAAGCAACAATATCTGAGTACAGACATAAGTTAAACAAGTTGCCATTAGATGGCTAGCACAAACTGGGATACAGATCGAAAGAGGCGCAAGCCTCCTGCCTGGGATCCTCCTAACTACTCCTGGTCGTCGTCAGCGGGCTGCACGTAGTAGTAGGCACCTCCAGAGTAGTAGTCGTCGTCGACGAAGGTGGCGTCTGGATCCTGGGCTCCAATGTCTGGTTGCGACAACCAGAAAGAAAGGAAAGGGGGAAAAAGGGGGGAGAAAGCAACCGTGAGTACTCATCCAAATTACTCGCGAGCAAGGAGCTACACTACATATGCATGGGTATATGTTTAAGGAGGCCATATCAGTGGACTGAACTGCAGAATGCCAGAATAAGAGGGGGATAGCTAGTCCTATCGAAGACTACGCTTCTGGCAGCCTCCGTCTTGCAGCATGTAGAAGAGAGTAGATTGAAGTCCTCCAAGTAGCATCTCCAAGTAGCATCTCCAAGTAGCATCTCCAGTAGCATCGCAAAGCATAATCCTACCCGGCGATCCTCCCCTCGTCGCCCTGTGGAAAAGCGATCACCGGGTTGTCTATGGAACTTGGAAGGGTGTGTTTTATTAAGTATCCGGTTCTAGTTGTCATAAGGTAAAGGTACAACTCCAAGTCGTCCTGTTGCCGAAGATCACGGCTATTCGAATAGATTAACTTCCCTGCAGGGGTGCACCAACTTACCCAACACGCTTGATCCCATTTGGCCGGACACACTTTCCTGGGTCATGCCCGGCCTCAGAAGATCAACACGTCGCAGCCCCACCTAGGCAAAACAGAGAGGCCAGCACGCCGGTCTAAACCTAAGCGCACAGGGGTCTGGGCCCATCGCCCATAGCACACCTGCATGTTGCGAGGGCGGCCGGAAGCAGACCTAGCCAAGCAGACGTTCCAGTCCAATCCGGCACGCGCCGCTCCGTTGCTGACGTCTGAAGTGCTTCGGCTGATACCACGACACCGGGATACCCATAACTACTCCCACGTAGATGGTTAGTGCGTATAGGCTCGTAGCCAACTCAGATCAAATACCAAGATCTCGTTAAGCGTGTTAAATATCCGCGAACGCGAACAGGGCTAGGCCCACCTCTCTCCTAGGCGGTCTCAACCTGCCCTGTCGCTCCGCCACAAAGATCCACTCGCGGGTGCTCCACCAGCCGACCCGTCTTTGGTCACCACATGTATCATGTATAACGTATATAGTATATACCCGTGATCACCTCCCGAGTGATCACGGCCCGATAGTATAGCACAGCAGATGGACAAGAATGTAGGGCCACAGATGAAAAATACTAGCATCCTATGCTAAGCATGTAGGATTGCGGGTAAGGTATCAATGACTGTAGCAACAATGACAGGCTATGCATCAGAATAGGATTAACGGAAAGCAGTAACATGCTACACTACTCTAATGCAAGCAGTATAGAGGAGAATAGGCGATATCTGGTGATCAGGGGGGGCTTGCCTGGTTGCTCTGGCAAGAAGGACGAGTCACCAACACCGTAGTCGAACTGAGGGTCGCCGGCAGTCTCGGGGTCTATCGGAAAGAAGTAACGGAGAGAGAACACAATAAATAGCAGAACAATCAAAGCATCACAAAGCGTAAGACAATACGCGATGTTTGGTGTGCCCTAACGCGGTAGTAAGTGATACCGACGAAGGGGGGAAACATCCGGGAAAGTATTGCCAGAGTTTCGCGTTTTCGAACAGATGAACCGGAGGGGGAAAGTTGCGTGTTTGCTATGCTAGGGATGTGTGGCGGACGAACAGGCTGCGTATCCGGATTCGTCTCTTCGTTCTGAGCAACTTTCATGTTGAAAATATTTTAATCCGAGTTACGGATTAAAAGATATGATTTTCTAAAGATTTTATTAATTTCTGGAATTTAATTAATTATTTATCCCAACATTATCCAGAATAGTAAATGATGACGTCAGCATGACATCAGAGTGATGTCAGCAGTCAACGTTGACCATTGACCTGGTCAACCTGACGTGTGGGTCCAGTGGGACCCACCTGTCATTCTCTGTTTAGGTTAATTACAGATTAGTTAATTTAATTAGTGATTAGGTTAATCTAATCAGGATTAATTAACTTAATTAATTAATTAATTAATAACTAATTTTATTAAACCATTTTATTTTTAATTATTATTTTTATTTTTAATTCTAATTCTTTTTTAATAAAACGTTATGGGGCGTGGGGCCCCATTGTCATAGGGCCAATGGGGGCCTTAGCGTTACGGGCATGCGGGCGTGCGCCCGATCCTCCCGGGAAGGGGGCAATGGGCGCCTGGGCGGGCGATCGCCCGCAGGGAGTGCGACGGGGCGAGGCCGGTGGCCAGGGCGGCCGCGGTGGCCGGCCGAC
>NC_041380.1:522610747-522618805 GCF_002162155.2 Triticum dicoccoides | reverse complement strand
GAGGCGGCTCCAGGCGAGGGCCACGAGGCCATTCCCGATCCGATCCGGATCGGGGGAAGAGGGAGACGTGGGGAGTGGGGGGGAGTGTGCGGTTAGGGTTTCGGGGATGGGGGTTATGGGGAGGCCGGTTGGGCCAAGGGGGAGCTGGGCCGGCCTGGCAGGTCGTGGCCCAGTTGGGCCAGTGGCCTGCTGGGCCGGAGCCCCGGGGGTTTCTCTTTCCTTTTTTTTGTTGTTCCTTTTTTTCCATTATCTCTTATTATTTGTTTTCTGTTTAATTCATTTAAAAGTATTTAGGCATTTTATAAAAATGTGTTTTCTGCACTATAATTACCTATGCCATTTTTGGCACAGCCCGAACATTTTAGTTTAATATTTTGAAAACTTTTGTCGTTTGATTGATTTAGGATTTAAATTTGAAACGGTTTCGAATTAACCCGAGATTAATTACAGTGACAGAGGTGATGTGTCATCATTAGTAGGGGATTACTGTAGCTTGATTATCCGGGCATCACAGAGCACTACAGCCTTTCTGATAAGTATATGTAAATGACATATTGTTGATGAGAAATGATGTAGAATTTTCTGGAAAGCATAAAGGAGTATTTGAAAGCAAAGAAAGACCTCGGTAAAGCTGCTAACATGTTGAGCATCAAGATCTATAGAGATAGATCAAGACGCTTGATAAAGATTTTCAGTGAGTATGTACCTTGACAAGATTTTGAATTAGTTCAAAATGGAACAGTCAAAGAAAGAGTTGTTGCCTGTGTTGCAAGGTGTGAAGTTGAGTAAGACTCAAAGCCCGACCACGGCAGAAGATAGAAAGAGAATGAAAGTCATTCCCTATGCCTCAGCCATATGTTCTATAAAGTATGCCATACTGTGTACCAGATCTATTGTATACCCTACACTGAGTTTGGCAAGGGAGTACAATAGTGATCTAGGAGTAGATCACTGGATAGTGTTCAAACTTATCCTTAGTAGAACAGGGATATGTTTCTCGATTATGGAGGTGACAAAAGGTTCATCGTAAAGGGTTATGTCGATGCAAGTTTTTACACTGATCCAGATGACTCTAAGTCTCAATCTGGATAGATATTGAAAGTGGGAGCAATTAGCTAAAGTAGCTCCGTGGAGAGCATTGTGGACATAGAAATTTGCAAAATACATAACGGATCTGAATGTGAAAGACCCGTTGACTAAGATTCTCTCACAAGCAAAACATGATCACACCTTAGTACTCTTTGGGTGTTAATCACACAGCGATGTGAACTAGATTACTGAATCTAGCAAACCCTTTGGGTGTTGGTCACATGGCGATGTGAACTATGGGTGTTAATCACATGATTATGTGAACTATCGATGTTAATCACATGGTGATGTGATCTAGATTATTGACTCTAGTGCAAGTGGGAGACTGAAGCAAATATGCCCCAGAGGCAATAATAAAGTTATTATTTATTTCCTTATTTCATGATAAATGTTTATTATTCATGCTAAAATTGTATTAACCAGAAACATAATACATGTGTGAATACATAGACAAACAAAGTGTCACTAGTATGCCTCTACTTGATTAGCTCGTTGATCAAAGATGGTTATGTTTCCTAGCCATAGACATGAGTTGTCATTTGATTAACGGGATCACATCATTAGGAGAATGATGTGATTGACTTGACCCATTCTGTTAGCTTAGCACTTCATCGTTTAGTATGTTGATATTGCTTTCTTCATGACTTATACATGTTCCTATGACTATGAGATTATGCAACTCCCGTTTACCGGAGGAACACTTTGTGTGCTACCAAACATCACAACGTAACTGGGTGATTATAACGGTGCTCTACAGGTGTCTCCGAAGGTACTTGTTGGGTTGGCATATTTCGAGATTAGGATTTGTCACTCCGATTGTCGGAGAGGTATCTCTAGGCCCACTCGGTAATGCACATCACTATAAGCCTTGCAAGCATTTTAACTAATGATTTACTTGCAAGATGATGTATTACAGAACGAGTAAAGAGACTTGCCAGTAACGATATTGAACTAGGTATTGAGATACCGATGATCGAATCTCGGGCAAGTAACATACCGATGACAAAGGGAACAACGTATGTTGTTATGCAGTTTGACCGATAAAGATCTTCGTAGAATATGTAGGAGCCAATATGAGCATCCAGGTTCTGCTATTGGTTATTGACCGGAGACGTGTCTCGGTCATGTCTATATAGTTCTTGAACCCATAGGGTCCGCACGCTTAAAGTTAGATGATGATCGGTATTATGAGTTTTGTGTTTTGATGTACCGAAGGTAGTTCGGAGACCCGGATATGATTACGGACATGACGAGGAGTCTCGAAATGGTCGAGACGTTAAGACTGATATATTGTAATGTTATATTCGGACACGGGATGAGTTCCGGGGGTTATTGGATAAATACCGGAGAAACCGGGAGGTTATCGAAACCTCCCGGGGGGTTATTGGGCCTCATGGGCCCAAGTGGTGGAAGAGGAGAGGCGGCCAGCTAGGGGCGCACGCCCCCCCCTAGCCCAAATCAAATTGGACTAGGGGTCGGCCCCCTTTCCTTCTTCTTCTCCTCCCCTTCCTTCCCCTCTCCTACTTGGAGTAGGAAAGAGGGGGGAATCCTACTTGGAGTAGGATTGCCCCCCTTGGGCGCGCCTCCTCCCCTTGGCCAGCCATCTCCTCCTCCCCTCCTTTATATACGGACGAGGGGGGCACCCCATAGACACAACAATTGATCTCTTGATCTCTTAGCCGTGTGCGGTGCCCCCTCCACCATATTCCACCTCAATAATATCGTAGCGATGCTTAGGCGAAGCCCTGCGTCGGTAGCATCATCACCACCATCACCACGCTATCGTGCTAAGGGAACTCTCCCTCAAAGCTCGGCTCGATCGGAGTTCGAGGGATGTCATCGAGCTGAACGTGTGCTGAACTCGGAGGTGTCATATGTTCGGTGCTTGGATCGGTCGGATCGTGAAGACGTACGACTACATCAACCGCGTTGTGCTAACGCTTCCGCTTTCGGTCTATGAGGGTACGTGGACAACACTCTCCCCTCTCGTTGCTATGCATCACCATGATCTTGCGTGTGCGTAGGATTTTTTTTGAAATTACTGCATTCCCCAACATGTACCACGTTAGTTTCATGATATTTTTAACTTGCCAATCTAAATTGTTCACTATATGATCACTTCAATGGGTCTAGGTGACGCTCTGGTAATGCAAGTCATCCCCTTTGCTTTGAATTCTTTTTTCAGATGTAAGGTGATGTCGTGTACCTGAGATATATGAAAAAATTCAGGTATTTGAGTTGTCCTTTCCATGGTTAATTTGTGATCTGATAGTATAACAAAGGCTTCATAGTGTCCACTTTTTAAATGGTTTAGTTCTACTTAGTGGTCCATATTGAAGACATACAAACAATGTGGAAGGCATTACCATATTTGTTTCATGGTAATTTGCCTATCTGAATTCACTATATGATGTGATTCTTTAGGTGGTAACCGTATTGTTTTCCCAATTGATGTGATTCTTTAGTTTCTGAGACACCTAGTCATCTGAATCATTGCAACTGCTAATTGGTCATTAGGATACAAAATTCAGTATAGGAGATAGTGATGAACCCAAGGGTAAGGTAGAGACGAGATGGTTTGTTTCCTTCCTAAGGTGTATAGTTGTACCTGGAAGGTAGACAAGAGAATTCATTTTAGTTTTCTACCTATAGTTCCAGGAAGGTGTAGCTATAGCTGGAAGGTAGAGGAGATAGACATGTGTAACTTTTTTGTGTTCTTTCTTCACTTCCAAACAGATGGAGAATGGCTGTTTATAGCAAGCATGAGCAAAAATGGTCATGGATGTGCAAATAAAGGTATAGAGTAGATCATGGAGATATTTGTTTCTGATGCATCTACCTCAAGCACATGGTTCCTATTTTTTTTACCTTATATGCCATTAAGAATGGTATCATCTACTACCTCCAATCCAAAATAAGTGTCATAGTTTGAACTAGGACCGCAACACTTATTTTGAATCGGAGGGAGTAAGAAAAATTACCTGAGCAAATAGGGAATATGAATCTTTTTTGCGTGCAAATCGAATTTGAAATTTGTGTTTATACTATTGAAGTGAAAAAAAATATTGACCTCTAATAGTTTTTTTATAATACCCTTAAAAGGTTGTAGGTTGTTTTTACAAGAAAAAACCATGCTACAAGAGATTTAATCACCTCTAGATAAAATGCCAAAATATTATGCCACTTGGCCGACAAAGTTTTGGTTGGACATTTGGTGCACTCCAATGGATGTATTGTAATAGTGTAATCGAATAGCTACTAAAATGAAGATTAGTGTACCTAGCAAATCCATCCAATGATCATCCATTTGTTGATTTCTCTTCATTATCTTGGCTTGGTCAGGCTTTCATTACATTGAATAGATACATTGCGGCGTGATACCTATTTAACGGTGTTTTTAATGCTCCCACAAACCCATGATTTAAAGAATGACCATATATTGACTTGCCTAAGTTTAAGTTGTTTATTGACCTATATGCAATGTGGTGTCATCTCTATAGATGAACGTGCGCCGTCTTTTTTCCATCCAAGGACATTGAAAATGAAACGATATGGGAGTACTAAGGAGGGGAAACTCCATTCGTCCTTATTACCTTTTGAAATACTTAGTTGTTGAAACAAGCTGTAACACCCTCGATGCGACTATAGCTCCCACGTGTCGAGGCATGACTTAGAGACATAATCGCATTGAAGGCATATGTCGCAAGTTAGGCAATCATCACAACATCCCATGTAATATAGATAATAAAAGGGGAGATAACATAGTTGGCTTACACTCGCCACGTCAATCAAGTACATAAAATAGCGTTACATCATCCAAACACTCATGGCCCGACTACGACGCCAAAATAAAAGATAACCCAACATGCGACACGGTCCCGATCACCCCCAACTGGGCACCACTACTGATCATCAGGGAAAGACACGTAGTATCGTTGAGAGTCCTCGTCGAACTCCCACTTGAGCTCAAGCGCGCCATCTGGAGCGGAATCATCAGGCCCTGCATCTGGTTTAATAGTAATCTGTGAGGCACAGGGACTCAGCAATCTCGCACCCTCGCGATCAAGACTATTTAAGCTTAATAGGTGAGGCAAGGTAATATGTGGAGCTGCAGCAAGCGACTAGCATATATAGTGGCTATCCTGATCGCACAAGAGAGCGGGAAGAGGAGGCAAAGCACGAATGAATAACTAGAGGGCAACCTGCGGCAAGCATTACTCCAACACCGTGTTCACTTCCCGGACTCCGTCGAGAAGAGACCATCACGGTAACTCACACTGTTGATTCATTTTAATTAAGTTAAGGTTCAAGTTATCTACAACCGGACATTAACAAATTCCCATCTGCCCATAACCGCGGGCATGGCTTTCGAAAGTTCAAAACCCTGCAGGGGAGTCCCAACTTAGCCCATGACAAGCTCTCACGGTCAACGAAGGAATAGACCTCCTCCCGAGACGTTCCGATCAGACTCGGTATCTCGATTCTTCAAGACACTTCGACAGGTTAAAACAAATCCAGCAACACCGCCCGAATGTGCCGACAAATCCCGATAGGAGCTGCACATATCTCGTTCTTAGGGCACACTCAGATTGTCTAAACTTCCGGTAGGCCAGCCCAGAGTTGCCCCTGGTAGTCACCGGCGGCTGACGGGTTGGACCAACACTCAGAGGAGCACTGGCCCGGGGGGGGGGGGGTTAAAATAAGATGACCCTCGGGCTCCGGAAACCCAAGGGAAAAAGGGCTAGGTGGAAAATGGTAAAACCAAGGTTGGGCATTGCTGGAAAAGCTTTAATCAAGGTGAACTATCAAGGGGTTCCCATTATAACCCAACCGCGTAAGGAACGCAACAATCCGGGAACATAACACCGATATGACGGAAACTAGGGCAGCAAGAGTGGAACAAAACACTAGGTGAGAGGCCGAGCCTTCCACCCTTTACCAAGTATATAGATGCATTAAGATAACATGGCAATATAATGATATCCCAACAAGTAAATAATGTTCCAACAAGGAACGGTCTCCAATCTTCACCTGCAACTAACAACGCTATAAGAGGGGCTGAGCAAAGTGGTAACATAGCCAATCAACGGTTTGCTAGGACATGGTGGGTTAGAGGTTTGGCATGGCAATTTGGGAGGCTTGAAAGCAAGTGGTAGGCATCGTAGCATAGGCATAGCAAAAGAGCGAGCATCTAGCAAAGCAAAGATAGTAGTGATTTCGAGGGTATGATCATCTTGCCTGCAAAGTTGTCAGAGTTGACTGGATCCTCGAAAGCAAACTCAACGGGCTCCTAGTTAGCGAACTCGTCTCCCGACTCTACCCAAACAAGACAAACAAGCAAACGGAACACAATCAACCACGTGCAAAGCTCAAACAATATGATGCAATGATGGTATGCTATGCGGGATGCATATGCAAGATTTGACAAGGGATGCATGAAACTGGCCCCAACTTGGAAATCCAAGTGTGCCACTGGAAAGATGAGATGAAGTCGCTTGAAAACGATATAAAGAACGCCGGAATCGGAGTTACGGTTTGAAAATGGCAAGCAAATCAAATATGACCACGTTCTGCGATTTACAACAAGTAGCCATCTAAATGCAACAAGATTAACATGCTACAGCACCCAAACATGGCATCAAAACACATGGCAGGAATCCATTCATGATGCTTAACAAAAGTCTAGCACTGAGCTACGGCCAAATCATCCATTAACATGTTCAAACAAGCATGGCAAAAATGCATTTGACAAACAGATTTCAGACTTAGTGAAATTAACACGTCTGGAATTTCAGATCAGGTAGCACACTTCGGAGCATGAAAACTATATGCTAAAGGACCTGAACATGGCAAAGTAAATCATAGCATGGAGCTACGCAAAGAGCTTAACAAAAGTCCCTTAGTGACCTTGAGCCAAAAGGGATCAGAAAATACATTTGCAAGCATGTGGACATGGCAAAAACATAATCAGTTCTCAGACTTAGTGAAAACTGGAGCATGCTGAAACAGATATCAAGTAGGCATGTTTACGAGCTCGATGCACTCACTACAGAGCAAGTCATGACAATCTAAGCATACACCCATCAAGAATACACAAAATGCAAGCTAGACATGGCAAAAACAATAACATAGCATGCACAGATCAACTACAACACCAGCGGCAAAATCGCTAACAAGTAGACAATCTACCCAGATTCACGAAATGACAAAAGTAGAGCTCGATTGACTCAAGCTAGGGTGCTCCATAATTGCAAACAAAGACATGGATGGATAGAGCACTACAAGATTAACAAAACATCCTTACTGATCATCCTCAAAAGAGACACGGATCACTAGGAATCAACATGAACATATGGCAATATGAGATAAACAGATGAAGGACTAAGTGAAAAAGCTAAGTCCCTGAAATCAGCATTACCAAGTGCCTCACTTTGCAAGCTTGTGCTAGTCACCACACACATCACAAAAATACATGGGTTGCACCTCTGGAAAGATGGCAAAATCCTTAACAAAACAAATGTAGAGCTCAAGGGCACATCATGCACACAATAATCATGGCAAAAATGACAAATATCTAAATGGAGCAGCAGATCTGACAATTAACTCAAATAGCACTCTTTTAACAGCATTTCGGGCATCAACATGAAAATGATGCAATGAGATGAAATGATGTACTCTCTGAGATGAACATTTTGATATGCTATATGCCAAAATGGAGCTACGGATGAGGAGTTACGACACGATGAACCGGAGCAAATGAATTAGGGTTAGGGAGAAAGTCAACCGTCGTTTTGGATCTCAGATCCAGATCCGGACAGCATGCGGATCGAGGTTCGCCGGACTTCGCTCGAGCTCGCTGGAGTTGGCCGGATCCGTCGAGGAACTTGCCGGGCTTGAGGTTCTCCGGGCGAGGAGGTGAGGAGGAGGCCGGGGCGGCGACTTGGCGGCGGCGGGCGGCGCGGGACCGGG
>NC_041380.1:522588602-522610382 GCF_002162155.2 Triticum dicoccoides | reverse complement strand
CGGGTGCGGGGAAGAAGCCGGCGGCGGGCGCGAGCGAGAGGCGGCCCGGTTTGGCGCGGGAGAGGGCCCGCCTCGGGCCTGGGCGGGCCGGCGGCGCTGGCGGCGAAGAGGTCCCCTCGGGGGACACGTGGCGGCGGCTGATTGGCGGTGTGATTTCGTTCGGCCAGGGACGGACGTGTCCAGCCGGCGCGAGGTGGAATTTAGGGTTTGGACGGGGGAGAGATCCGGATTTGGATGAGGGGGTCTATATATAGGCATAGAGGGAGCTAGGAGAGTCCAAATGAGGTGCGGTTTTTGGCCACGCGATCGTGATCGAACGCTCTAGATGATGGAGAAGGTTTTGGTGGGTTTTGGGCCAACTTGGAGGGGTGTTGGGCTGCAACACACACGAGGCCTTTTCGGTCCCTCGGTTAACCGTTGGAGTATCAAACAAAGTCCAAATGATACGAAACTTGACAGGCGGTCTACCAGTACTAAACCAAGGCCGCTTGACAAGTCTCAGTCCAATCCGGAAATGTTTAAACCCCACACATGAAAGAAAGGTAGAAATGACCATCGGAGGAGAACGAAGCACCGGAATGCAAAACGGACAACGGGGAAAATGCTCGAATGCATGAGATGAACACGTATGCAAATGCAATGCACATTATGACATGATATGAGATACATGACAACGATAACAACACACGGAGACAAAAACCCGAACCCGAGAAAATAAAATAACTTAAGGCCGGAAACGGCAAGAGTTGGAGTACATATTGGGTAAATCACATCCTTGGTGTTACACAAGCTATATTATTTTGTATATTCTTTCATTCACTATTGAGACAAACAATATTATTTCATGTATATTATCTTATTCACTTACTTCAGTATGTCTTGATTTAATCAAAGACATCCCTTTACATGGATATGCCGATATATCTTTGTCATTACTAAATGCAATGATAGAAATCTATGTATGGTTTTGAAAATGCATATTTCTCCATGGTACGAAGGCCTTCGTTATCAAGATGAGCAAAGCGAAGAGCATTGCAGGTTGAGTTCGTAATGTATCACACCGATCAAAAAATAATAAAATGAGTCGCATTGTATTTTTTGGCATAGCAAAGCGCGTGATCGCTTCTAGTCTGAACTAATTCATATGAAAACAACAAGATCATATGACAAACTTGTTCGTCTATCTTGATTTGCATGATCTTGTCTTCCTTTGGATGTCCATGATGAAACCAAAATCTAAATGAAATATTAGTTGTTCCTAATAATACTTTTCAATCGGGGTGACACATAGTACAAGAGGACAACACTTTCAAGGTCTATGAGGATATATTGCTTTATTTTTTGGATCCGTTGTAGCTTGCAGGCACTCTACAAGTAATGAAAAAGGGCTGGTTAGTCATAGAAACATAAACAAGCACATTTTCTGACGTATTTAGATGAGACGCAAAACTTAAATACTTAGAATGATAGAGATTATTCTCCAGTTCCCTTTTCTTGAACTCATGCCGCCGACAAAATCATATCAATGACACAACACTGCTGACCATTGTAGTTAAGAGTCATACCAGAAATTAGTGAGAAAGATGGTAATGTGCTCTCAAAACGTGTAACGATACATACATTGCAGATTTCCTTAGCATGCATTAGCATCCACCCTATAAAATGATCTGAATCGGACAAACTATTCCTAGAGACTTCACACATATGCACATAGCAAACTAATGGTAATATACACAGGCTAGTAAGAAACAATCATTTTGGAAACTCTAAACTCCAATGGAATTTGTACATGCTCATAAAAAGATGTTTTTATAGATTGTTTAGATGTGCGGGTTAAGGCTTATTTTCTCCACTCTTGAAGCTTTATTGGTGTTTGCATTGCAAATGGGGTGATTTGATCCTTCTAGTGATGGTGGTCGAGCTACATGGTTGTAATTGCGAAGTAGTTCGGCGGGTGGAAGAAGTACTGAAATCTTTCCAACCTTTCGTTCTTTGTGTTCGAACCTTGTCCCGGAAATACTAGGTGGTTCATCGTGTTGATTAGGTGATTCATGCCGAACCGATGTGTATAGTGATTTTAGACTGAATATATGATCATTATACCTTAGTGTATTTTCCTTGTAGGGGTTGTGGCGGTTTTGCTTGGAGATATGTTTTCCTATATTTCTCTCCTTCCACGTATGTAGTTCTGTACAACCTTCAAAATTTGAATAATCACTGACAGAACAATAGCCCTAGCCCTATACACATTTTTTTCTATTGATAAAATGGCCTATATACATCTGGTTTTGCTAACATGAGATCTCTAGGTTCATGGGATAATCATATTTGTCATCTATAATAGTGCAGCTCACCTCCAAAGTACCTAGTGTACCAATTTGTTGTCACTTCAGGGTTCTGTCCCCATTGTTATGTAATCTATCCAAGTTTACTTAGAGAATTTAATTTGTCCAAGTTCATACTATTTTGATCTCATATCTTATTGCCACATGTTCTCATACTTGATAAATGCATAGGCTTTAACAAATATTACGTACCTGTTTTGGATATGGGTAATAAAGGTAAGAAGAAGAGAACTTTCCACATGTGCCCTAAATTAAGAGTAGAGGACAATAAGGCGAGGCTGGTGATTAGTGGCCCATTATCATTGAATTTAGAATGGTGCCTGAGGGAGTCCTGAATTAGGGGGTCTCCGGACAGCCGGACTATCTCCATTGGTCGGACTGTTAGACTATGAAGATACAAGATTGAAGACTTTGTCTCGTGTCTGGATGGGACTCTACTTGGCGTAGAAGGCAAGCTAGGCAATACGTATATGGATATCTCCTCCTTTGTAACCGACCTTGTGTAACCCTAACCCTCTCCGGTGTCTATATAAACCGGAGGGTTTTAGTCCGTAGGACAACAATCACAACATACAATCATACCATAGACTAGCTTTTAGGGTTTAGCCTCTCTGATCTCGTGGTATATCTACTCTTGTAACACCTATATCATCAATATCAATCAAGCAGGACGTAGGGTTTTACCTCCATCAAGAGGACCCGAACCTGGGTAAAACTTCATGTCCCTTGCCTCCTGTTACCATCCGGCCTAGACGCACAGTTTGGGACCCCCTACCCGAGATCCGCCGGTTTTGACACCGACATTGGTGCTTTCATTGAGAGTTCCGATGTGCCGTCGCCACAAGGAAGGATGTCTTGTCCCGTCTTTAAAGATGGCACTATCGCCGAGGGAGCTCTGGCTATCGGCCAAACTCTCCGGCTAGGTGGTTTTCTTATGACCGCCTGTTCGGCCGCTGCGCCAACGATGACTTCTCGGGTCATCGAAAGCAATCTTCACATCAACTCGGAACTCGCCGAACAGTTAGATCCAATGGAGCTCTCTTCCCTGAACAAGCTCTTGGATCGTATCGCCACCCTGGGAGTCGCTACAGACTACTATCAGATTGGGCCTAAACCCGACCTAAGAGAAATTAAACCCCCCCAAGTCACCCACCACGTTGCAGTGGTGGAAGAACAATGCGACAAAACTCCATCTATCTTGAGGACTAGCTACGTCTAGATTCCCGATCCCCCCAAATCGGATACCCGCGGAGGGGAGGACGTCACTCAAAGCCTGAACCCAGAATCAGGCAGCGGGCTAGATTTACCAGAAAATGTTCAAGAATCCAAGCTTTCGAGTTCGGAAACTCCTTGGCCACTGAGCCTCAGATCGAGTGAGGATTCAGATTCAATACCACCCACCCACCCAAACATACGCGATCTATCCCAAATTAGGCAAGAGCCCGAAGAAACAGTACACCATTACTGGGTCAGATTCCTCCTGATCAAGAACATGATAAAGGACTGCCACGAGGAAGACGCAATTTCATTCTTCTGCAATAATTGCACGGACAAGGGAATCCTCAACGCCATAAGTCGTCGCGAAATTACACGCTTTGCCGACTTGGTGTCCATAGTGCGTAACTACTGTGCGATGGAAAGCGGCTGGAAAGCCGAAATAAAATTTTGGGATATTCTGGCCCTGAATACAAACCCAGTCCGAAATAAAAGGGTGCATTATCACAATACACCTGGGTTAACTACCAAAAAGCAAAAGCCCTCTACGGGGCAAGGAACCGTACTGGAGGTATGGCTCAACGGATCCTGCAAAATTCATAGTACAACGGATGCGATACCAATGCACAACCTTAGAGCATGCTGGACACTCCGGCAGGTGGCAAAAAGTGGTGAGGATCTACTCCTCCCAAAAACCAAAGAGCACCACCCCGAGGATAATAGTACGGTCTTAACGGTCTTCGAGACCTTTGCGTCAAGTAAAAGATGGAAGCAAACACTCCGCAGCACGTCCGAAATCTGCCACATAGCAGAAACAAATCCTTGGAGCGACACGGCTATTACCTTCAATGCTAGTGACGAACCTAAATTCCGAACAGCCCGAGTACCAGCCGCACTGGTCCTCAGTCCAATCGTGGATCGCTTTCGACTCACCAAGGTACTCATGGACGGCGATAGCGGATTAAACCTCATTTACGGGTACATGAAGCTCAAAATGCCCGAGCCCAACGGAATCATCACTCTTGTTAGTGATCCGGACATAGCACTCTGCGCCGAAAATAAGACAGCTGCACTGGCCCTTGAGGCACTATCCGAAGCCCTAGCGGCCGAAGAACTAACTGCGCTGCGCTCCACGGTAAAAAGGGACGGCGTGATACTCGATAAAAGATCCAAGTCCACCTCCTTTAAGTCGGCGGACGAAATAGTCAAATTCCAGGTCCATCCAACGGACCCTACAAAAACAGCTTCCATCGGGGCACAATTAAACCCTGATGTTGACGCCGCACTGCGAGAGTTCCTATGCGAGAACTGGGATATTTTTGCCTGGCACCCTTCAGACATGCCAAGAATCCCACGCAGGCTGGCTGAACACAACCTAAATATCATAAAAGGGTTCAAGCCAGTCAAGCAGGCTCTTCGACGTTTCTCTGAGCCTAAAAGACAAGCCATGGGAGAGGAACTAGCCAAGCTATTGGAGGCCGTATTCATCAAAGACATAAAACATCCGAACTGGCTAGCAAACTTAGTGATGGTACCAAAGAAGGACAAATCCTGGCGCTTTTGCGTTGATTTTAAGGACCTTAACAAGGCCTGCCCAAAGGATCCCTTCCCCCTCCCCCGCATCGATCAAATCATCAATGCTACCGCAGGACACGATTCATTGTGTTTCCTCGACGCATACTCCGGTTACCACCAAATCAAAATGGCAGAGCTAGACCAAGCCGCAACGGCATTCATCACACCATACGTCCCATTCTGCTTCAACACAATGCCCTTCGGGCTAAAAAACGCTGGTGCAACATATCAGCGCATGATTCAGACATGCCTGGCAAACCAGATCGGCAAAACAGTGGAGGCATACGTGGATGACATGGTCATTAAAACCAAGCATGTCGAAACTTTAGTAGACGACTTGAGGCTCACATTCGACAACCTCCGAACATATGACATCAAGCTCAATCCGGAAAATGTGTCTTCGGCTTACCAGCAGGAAAGCTCCTGGGATTCATTGTCTCCAGTAGAGGTATTGAAGCTAATCCGGCTAAAATCCAAGCGTTGTCACAGTTGGATACCCCAACAGACCTCAAACAAATACAAAAACTAACTGGATGTGTGGCGGCTCTAAGCCGCTTTATTGCCCGCTTGGGAGAAAAGGCATTACCCCTTTATCGCCTCCTCCGGCGTACCGAACACTTCGAGTGGATGGATGCCGCCACGGCCGGACTCAACGAAATAAAAGCCATGTTGGCAACAAACCCAGTCCTGGCCGCGCCAAACATTGGCGAACCAATGCTATTATACATTGCGGCAACTCATCAAGTGGTAAGCGCAGTGCTTGTCGTTGAGCGAGAAGTGGACGGACACAAATTCCCCATTCAAAAGCCGGTTTACTACGTGTCCACTGTCCTTACTCCATGCAAATCGCGGTACCCGCATTATCAAAAGATAGCGTACACGGTATTTATGGCATCCAGGAAGATGCGACACTACTTTCAAGAGTGTTCGATAATGGTAGCCTTGGAAGTACCACTTAACGATATTATAAACAACCGCGACGCGATGGGTCGGATTGCCAAATGGGCCATTGAGCTCCTCCCGTTCGACATAACTTACAAGCCACGGTGAGCTATTAAATCGCAAGTTTTGGCTAGCTTCGTCGCCGAATGGACGGAAGCCGAACTCCCTAAAGAGTACGACACATATTCAAACTGGATCATGCACTTCGACGGCTCCAAAATGTTGGCTGGTTTGGGGGCCGGCGTCGTTTTGACATCCCCAACAGGAGACACAGTTCAATACGTACTGCAGATTATGTATACGGACTCCAACAATGCAGCCGAATACGAGGCCCTTCTACATGGTCTCCGAATGGCAGTATCCATTGGCATTCAACGCCTAGAGGTGCGTGGGGATTCAAACCTTGCAATATCCCAAATAAATGGAGACTTTGATGCCAAGGATCCAAAAATGGCCGCTTATCACAATGCCGTCCTAAAAATGTCAGCCCGGTTCGAGGGGCTCGAATTTCACCATGTGGCTCGGGAAAACAATCAGGCGACAAATATCCTCGCCCGCATTGGTGCAAAACGCGACGCGGTCCCTCCCAACATTTTTCTGGAAAGGCTTTTCAAGCCATCCGTAGCATGGGAAGGGGACACCGGTAACAACAGTCCGGACCCGGCCAAACTACCCGATACCGAACTCTCTGACACAATCGGAGGCTCCGCCACCGAAATAACACAATCAGCCCACGAAATAATGGCTATTATTGCCCCGTGGAAAAAACCATTCCTGGCCTACTTAACTAGACAGGAACTCCCGGAGGACCAAAATGAGGCACGCTGCATAATACGGCGATCAAAGGCCTACAGGGTCCACGAGGGAGAATTGTACAAGAAAAGCGCTACCGGAGTCCTTCAACGGTGCATCTCCGAGGAGGAAGGACGCAGCCTTTTGGCAGAAATTCATGCCGGACTCGGCGGTCATCACGCCGCAGCCCGGGCTCTTGTGAGCAAGGCCTTCCGTACAGGATTCTATTGGCAAATGGCCCGGGCAGACGCACATGACTTATTCCAGCGTTGCGCCAGTTGCCAGCTCTTTGCAAATCAAAGCCATATGCCACCCACCGCCCTCCGAACAATCCCCATTACATGGCCCTTTGCGGTCTGGGGGCTTGACATGGTTGGACCCCTTAAAGGTGGAACCCACAAGAAAAAATACTTATTGGTCATGGTGGATAAATTCACCAAATGGATAGAGGCCAAACCGGTTAAAACAGCCGAATCCGGACCGGTGATAGATTTCATATCTGGGGTTGTACATCGCTACGACGTCCCCCACAGCATCATCACTGATAACGGCACGAACTTCATGGCCGACGAGGTAAAACTCTGGTGCAGCAAAATTGGCATCAAGCTCGATTATGCTTCAGTCTACCATCCACAAACCAACGGTCAAGTCGACCAAGCAAATGGTCTTATAATGAGCGGCATTAAACCCAGACTAGTGCGCTCCTTAACAGAGTCTGACACACACTGGGTAGAGGAGCTCGACTCCGTACTCTGGGGGCTGCGGACCATGCCAAATCGTAGTACCGGATACACACCATTTTTTATGGTGTACGGCGCAGAGGCGGTCCTACCCTGTGACATAATTCATGACTCACCTCGAGTGCGCATGTACAAAGAAAGCGAAGCCGGGCTCGATCGGTAGGACAGTCTTGACACCTTGGAGGAAGAGCACGACGTAGCCAAAGCCCGTTCCGCATTTAACCATCAACAGGCCCGCAGATAGCAAAGCATAGAAGTACGAGCCAAAACTGATAACATTGGCGAACTAGTTCTCCGGCTGCCGGATAAGAAAAAGAACAAGCTAGAGCCCAAATGGGAAGGTCCCTTCGTCATCGACCAAGTTCGTCCCCGGCGGAGCGTACCGACTGCGGGATGCATCGACTAGTCGACTCGAGCCAAACCCATGGAACGCAGCCAGGCTCTGAAGATTCTACGCCTAGAACTGGAATTTATGTTAGTCCCTTCCCTTTGTCCATTTTCTGCATATGCGTCGTCTGTCTTGTTTCCCTTTCTTTCTTTTATTCCTCTAGGTCTTCAAGGGTCACCTTGTGCCTCACTTGTACACTACAGAGGTGCTAGCCACACTATCTACACCTGGGGGCTTCTTTCACAGAAGCTTAAATTAGTTAACTGGGCATCACGCCCAACACATGCGTTATACTTCTGCATGTACCTTTTTCACCATTATATGAATCGATATGACTTAAGTTTTGGCCAAGCTGGGTTGCCTGGCTCTTGTATTTATGCCCTATGTTCCCGTTAATTCGGCTAGGGCATAAGGGGAGCACCTCTGCGATTGTTACCGCCGGGTCAGTCGGATGTGTACCTTAGACTGGGTGAAGACGAAAGCTAGCATTCTTAAGAGAATATTCGGTCGGTGAACAAAAGATGACTTTTATTTATTAACCATATCTGCCCCCAGACGTTTTTCCTGCGCTTCTTGTCGCAGTCCGGACATGCACTTTAGGGCATGCCTACCCAGGGAAAGGAACCCTTAACAGAACTATTCTCTCTGGAAGATGTTTCTTACTATCCATGTAATATAACATAACTAGTTGGGCACTTGTCTGATAAAGCACTAATGACCCCTACGCCTAGTCTTCACGCATGCCTCGGTTCTTATATAACCGAGAGGGTATTCGGATACACTCCGGACTGTCGGGTCCCGAGGTTGAAGCGAAAAGGTCCGCCACGACAAACGATCTACAATCCGGCTAGAAGGCATCATATATGTCACTTTACAATTACTTAGTCAATTTGACTGGTTGAATTCCTCTTCAATACCATCCAATAGGTTGTCTAGTCTACAGTCTTGTTGGGAATACTTTGCGGCCAATTCTACTTGGCCGTAAACTAAATTTACAGGGATCTCCTTGCCATCAGGCCCCACAGGTCCGACTTCGGCCATGTGGTTCGGGTCAGCCTTCGTGTACCGTGTCTTCACCATCGCCCAAGCTTCCCTGACGCCCTGATGGCAGGCCGATATCTTCCATAATCAGAAGCGCCGCCGTGCTCCCTTCAGCTTTTCTGCAAGCTCTCCAAGGCCTTCGGGTAGGGAGACGGACAGCCACAAGGCCTGGGCAACGCCTCGCATCACCTGTCGAACTCGTTCGTGCAACTGTGCGAGCTCGGGAAGAAGATCACCCGTCGAACTAGGCATCTCCTCGGCAGGACGACCTGTTAACATACCTATAGACATAACTCTGTTAGTCAGCTTCCCCGCCGAACTCTTTTTAAGTTCATTCAAGCACTTACTAAATATGCCGCGTCGAAGCCGTCGATTCTCCTTAACAGAGTCCGACAGTTGGGCACAAACATCTTTCAATTCCACGCCCAGCTTGGTGTTGGCATCTTGGAGATCATTCTTCTCCTGCCTCACCCTTGTAAGCACGTTCTCACCAGCCTTCAGCTGGCGTTTGAGCTATTGCTTATCCAAATTCACTCCAGCGTCATCTGCAATTTTTTCGTCAGATTTTCATATAAAGCCGCACTCTAATATGATACTTATCATTTGACGGATATGTTACCAGCGGGGGTCTCTTTGGGCTCTCCTGCGGCGGACAGTGCGGCCTGAAGTTGGGCTTTGCACTCTTCCAGCTCCTGGGACAGTTGAGTATTCTTTTCTGTAAGAACCTACATAACAAATGATCCTTAAATCAGTTATCCTAACTGTTTCAAGTCTCAGGGGCTACTGATATATATAATCATCAAATTTTCTCACCCGTATGTCTTTTACATACTGCTCCGTGGCTCTGGCTAGACCATCTTGAGCGGCACGGAGTTGCGCGTCTCCCGAGTTGAAGGCATCCAATGCCTCTGGGGAGAAACAAGTGTCACAAAGAACAGTCCGGCGACGCTTGTGGTTCATGCCACTTTCCACCTCGGAATGGGTGGCGAACAGTCTATCCGTATCCTCTGTTGGAGGAGCACCCGACGCACGCCTTGTACTCGTTCCCACCTCTGAGTCTGGCCTTGGAGCCCGGCTTGTGGAGGCGCGATTGGTAGCCTCTCCGGGTATAGTCCGGCGAGCGCTCTTTTTCCTGAAAATAAGGCATGGGCATTAGTATGCCTCTGAAAATTATGTCTTGTAATAAAACTGCGGATCTTTTCAGCCTGCCTGGCCTAGCGGCCCCTTGTTGGCTAGTTGCCACGGGCTCGGCCTTCTGCCCCGAGGACTTCCCCTGCAAAACACGGCTGTTATACGGCAATAAAAAGAGCACAAGGACGGATCCCTTTTTAAGTGCTGGGATTTCGGTCTCAGTCACCTGTGAGGCTGGAACTAGCCCAGGGTAATCGGCCGTAATGGCCACCAAGGTATTGTCATTACTCCCTTGGTAAAATACCCCGTCGATCAGCTCCACGGATATGTCCGGATCCTCCTGGGAGGCCGGGTCAAGGGACCGTCCAGGGTCCTCGGGCTGTGGGGGAGGGCTGTTTATCTCCTTTACTGCCTGGTACAGCTCCTGCGATGAAATCGCTAGAATGAATACTTAAAACTAGGGGAATACAAAACGGATGGGCGAGAAAAATCTCCGCTTACCCAGCTCAGAGTATTGTACATGGAGAATCCGCCCTACGGGTTGACACGGAGGAATTCCTCCTCTTCTCCCTTGTACAAAGTGGACAAGATCTTTATTAGATCAGCAGCCGATCCCGCCCTTTGCGACCGTGGCGGGTGGCCTCATCCTCCCTGTTGAAATCCCACATGGGGTGGCCTCTATACTGTAGTGGTTGCACTCCCCACATAATGCATATAGCCATGACCTCGATCATGGTCAATCCGGATCGAGCTAAAGAGCTTATCCGGCTCATCAGATAAAGAATGTCCCGGTCGTCTTCCTCCAGGGGGCTCCATGGACGCCAGCTCTGACGCTTCTTCAAAGGGGCGTTGTCTAACTCTGGAAGGCCGATCCGAATAGGGTCCAGAAGGGGGGCATCTTCTATATAAAACCATTCTGAAGGCCAGTCTTCGGACGTCTTCCTTGGGGTCCTGGATAGGTATCCGGTCCCGATGATACGCCACACTTCGGCTCCGCCCACTTGATATATTGATCCCTTCTTAGAATGGGGCACCAAACAGAACAGCTTCTTCCACAGAGCGAAATGAGCCTCACAGCCCAAAAATAACTCGCAAAGGGCTACGAATCCCGCGATATGCAGCAGAGAAGCAGGCGTGAGGTTGTGCAGCTTGAGGACATAGAACTCCAGAAGCCCTCAGAGAAACGGATGGATTGGGAATCCAAGCCCTCTTACCAGATAAGGGACAAGGCACACCCGCTCTCCCTTGGAGGGATTGGGATGGCTCTCCGCTTGCTCTCCGCCATTATAGGTGGCAATCCCGGCTCGAACTGGGACCAGGTACACTGGGGGAAGAAATCCCTTGGACTGAAGCATCACCAATTTGCTATGCGGGATGGAACATCTCTCCCAATCTCCAGGCTTGGAGCTAGGGGTGCGAGAGGAGGAGCTACATCGACCGGCCATGGTGGAATGGATCTATGTCGGGTACGCTCTGATGAAGACTCGGCAAGGGAGGATGATGTGATTTGGATCTGAATCCTCGTCTTTTTAAATAGGCGGCCCATTTGCATAGCTAGGGGGGTAAATGTGAAAACACCCTGGCTCTTCACATTCGCTCGACACGTGGAAAGTGGCCATTATTGGGCGTGGAAGCCAAGAAATACAAACCATCACAAGGAACTGGACATTATTTCGACAGGTACACAGAATTTGGAGAAGGAACCCGCCTTGCAATGCCGAAGACAACTGCGCGCCGGACTCATCGTCATTGAAGCCTGGTTCGGGGGCTACTGAGGGAGTCCTGGATTAGGGGGTCTCCGGACAGTCGGACTATCTCCATTGGCCGGACTGTTAGACTATGAAGATACAAGATTGAAGACTTCGCCTCGTGTCTGGATGGGACTCTACTTGGCGTAGAAGGCAAGCTAGGCAATACGTATAAGGATATCTCCTCCTTTGTAACCGACCTTGTGTAACCCTAACCCTCTCCGGTGTCTATATAAACCAGGGGGTTTTAGTCCGTAGGACAACAATCATAACATACAATCATACCGTAGGCTAGCTTTTAGGGTTTAGCCTCTCTGATCTCGTGGTAGATCTACTCTTGTAACACCTATATCATCAATATCAATCAAGCAGGACGTAGGGTTTTACCTCCATCAAGAGGGCCCAAACCTAGGTAAAACTTCGTGTCCCTTGCCTCCTGTTACCATCCGGCCTAGACGCACAGTTCGGGACTGTTGGAAATATGCCCTAGAGGCAATAATAAAAGCATTATTATTATATTTCCTTGTTCATGATAATTGTCTTTATTCATGCTATAATTGTGTTATCTGGAAATCGTAATACATGTGTGAATAATAGACACCAACATGTCCCTAGTAAGCCTCTAGCTGACTAGCTCGTTGATCAACAGATAGTCATGGTTTCCTGACTATGGACATTAGATGTCATTGATAACGAGATCACATAATAAGGAGAATGATGTGATGGACAAGACCCAATCCTAAACATAGCATAAGATCGTATAGTTCGTTTGCTAGAGTTTTTCCAATGTCAAGTATCTTTTCCTTAGACCATGAGATCGTGTAACTCCCGGATACCGTAGGAGTGCTTTGGGTGTACCAAACGTCACAACGTAACTGGGTGACTATAAAGGTATACTACGGGTATCTCCGAAAGTGACTGTTGGGTTGACACGGATCAAGACTGGGATTTGTCACTCCATATGACGGAGAGGTATCACTGGGCCCACTCGGTAATGCATCATCATAATGAGCTCAAAGTGACCAAGTGTCTGGTCACAGGATCATGCATTACGGTACGAGTAAAGTGACTTGCCGGTAACGAGATTGAACGAGGTATTGGGATACTGACGATCGGATCTCGGGCAAGTAACATACCGATTGACGAAGGGAATTGTATGCGGGATTGATTAAATCCTCGACATCGTGGTTCATCCGATGAGATCATCGAGGAGCATGTGGGAGCCAACATGGGTATCCAGATCCCGCTGTTGGTTATTGGCCGGAGAGTCGTCTCGATCATGTCTACATGTCTTCCGAACCCGTAGGGTCTACACACTTAAGGTTTGGTGACGCTAGGGTTGTAGGGATATGTATATGCAGTAACCTGAATGTTGTTCGGAGTCCCGGATGAGATCCCGGACGTCATGAGGAGTTCCGGAATGGTTCGGAGGTAAAGAATTATATATAGGAAGTGCTATTTCGGGCATCGGGACAAGTTTCGGGGTCACCGGTATTGTACCGGGACCACTGAAAGGGTCCCGGGGGTCCACCGGGTGGGGCCACCTGCCCCGGGGGGGGCACATGGGCTGTAGGGGTGTGCGCCTTGGCCTGTATGGGCCAAGGGCCCCAGCCCCAAGAGGCCCATGCGCCAAGAGATCAAGATAGGAAGAGTCCTAAAAGGGGAAGGCACCTCCTAGGTGCCTTGGGGAGGAGGGATTCCTCCCTTGGCCGTCGCCCCCCTAGGAGATTGCATCTCCTAGGGCCGGCGCCCCCCCTAGGCTCCCTATATATAGTGGGGGAAGGAGGGCCTCTCACACCATGCCTTTGGTGCCTCCCTCTCCCTCTCCAACACATCCTCCTCCTCCATAGTGCTTGGCGAAGCCCTGCCGGAGTACTGCAGCTCCATCACCACCACGCCATCGTGCTGCTGCTGGAGCCATCTTCCTCAACCTCTCCTTCCCCCTTGCTGGATCAAGAAGGAGGAGACGTCACGCTGACCGTACGTGTGTTGAACGCGGAGGTGCCGTCCGTTCGGTGCTAGGATCTCCGGTGATTTGGATCACGTCGAGTACGACTTCCTCATCCCCGTTCTTTGAATGCTTCTGCGTGTGATCTACAAAGGTATGTAGATGCAATCCAATCACTCGTTGCTAGATGAACTCCTAGATGGATCTTGGTGAAACCGTAGGAAAATTTTTGTTTTCTGCAACGTTCCCCAACAGGGACCCCCTACCCGAGATCCGCCGGTTTTGACACCGACAGTGCCCCCATGCACCGAATGTCTTCATTGTTTTATCCTCTAAGGTTACGCATATGATGCACCACTCATTATTTATACCTCAAAGATGAAACACTTTGTCTTGAGAGATTTTTTTGTTACATATGTAAGCACTGAAAGTAAGCTGGAAAGAGGAAAAGAGAGATCAAGAGCATTGAGAATGGGAACATGGAGGAAATCCATGCTTATTAGTTTGCACCTCTATTGTTAGGGATGCAAGTATTTGGCATGGACCCTTTAATGATGCCTCCCATTCCTACCATTATTGTGCACTCCTTCCTCTTCCCTTAGGATTGCAATAGTAGATTTGATGTAGAAACAATAGACAGGTCTCCGCATATTTAGATAACTTGAGAGCTTGAAGGTGAGAAAGAAAGTGGAAGAAAGAGGGCATAAGAGGAGTGGGAGTGGGAACATCGAGGAAATCCTAACTTGGTTTGTTTCATCTCTAGTGCTGGAGGTGAGAACTTGCTTGGTGTTTCCCGCTGCCTCCCATTCCTATTATTCTCAAGCATTCCTTCCTATTCATTTTTGGCTTTCTTGGTTTCTTAGCTTAATATAGAAACCCAAATATATGTGTGCACATGTTCAATGTGGCATCTAAAAAGTGAGATAGTAAGAGGAAGAGAGAGAGGGCATCAGACAAGTGGGAATGATAACATAGAGGAAAGCCTAACTTATTGGTTCTTCACCTCTTGTCTTGAGGTGGGAATGCAGTTTGGCACTTCACGATGCCTCTCATTCCTATCGTTCTTATGCACTCCTTTCTCTTCTTTTTTGTTTGCTAAATCGCTTAAGGAAAAAACTCATACATGTGCATATATTCAGATGATATGACATGTCCATTTTGAGATAGGAAGATGAATCAAAGAGGGCCTAAGAGTAGTGGGCATGGGAACACGATGGAAGGCTAAAGCTCTCTTAGTTCCTCGTGCAACGCTGAAAGAGACTTTGGTTGAGTTTTCCTTCCATGCCTATTGTTCTTTGGTGCTTCTTCCTCTTCCTTGTCGCACACATGAAAAGGATTCATAGTATAATATGATTTGATTCAAGTTAATTAATTCACCTTACATAGTTGGATTTCAAATTTCAGTGTTAAACAACGCACATGTTCAACTCCAAATTATTGTGCACATGTGTCCTTATCATGTCAAGATTATTAATTTACCATTCGTGTATTATATATATGAAGTATACATCTCTATATCTGAAAAGGGAATTCATAGAAACATAAACAAGCACATTTACAGACTTAAGAAGATGAGACACACAACTTTAACACATAGAATGGTACAAATTCTTCACTAGTTCCTTATGTTGAACTCATGCTGGAGACAAAATCACATCAGTGGCCAATGCTGACCACTGTGGCTAAGAGTACGACATAAATCGGAGTTCGAAAGATGGTAATTTGTGCACACAACATGTAACAATATGTGCATTATAGATTATGTTTATCATCAATTCCTAAAGAGTTCACACATCTGATAGTAATATAAACTAATGGATATATACGCATGCTAGCAAGAAACTACCATGATCACAACAAGATATATTTGAAGCTTCGAAAATTGTAAACTCCAATGGAATTTGTACACTTGACCATAAAATGGTGTTGTTTTTATAATATACTTTAGATGTGTGGGATAAGGCTTATTTCCCCACTGTTGAAATTTGCTGGTTGTTTGCATCGCAACGCTTTATCCTTGGAAGGATGGTGGTTGAGCTACAAGGCTGAACTGGGAAGTACTTGAATGGGTGGAAGAAGTACCATACTCCCTTCGGGATCTTGTTTTTCCTTGGTGTCCGAACATTGTTCTTAAAATAATATGTGTATAGTTTAGACTTTAGACTGAATATGTGATCACTATACCTTCATGTGTTTTCCTCCTAGGGATAGAGGGTGATGGTTTCTTCGAAGACATGTTTATTTCCTATATTTCTCTCGTGCCATGTAGTTGCGTACAACCTGCAGAATTTGGATACTAAATTAGTTAAATGACAATAGCACTATAGATCTCTTTTCTTGAAAAAATGAACTATAGAAATTTTGATTTTGCTAATATGTGTGTTGTCTAATCATGTTTTAGTCACATCCTGCCATGTGTAATATTAATAATGGAGCTCATGCCCGTAGTACCTTATATTCCAATTAATTATCACTTTAGTGGTCCTTTTGCCACTATTTTTTAATTTTCCAAGTCTACTTATTTACTTAAGAGGGTTTAATTTTCTAATTTCTTATTAATTTTTCTTATAACTTCCTATTGCCACATATTTTTGCACTATAAATGCACATATTAATACGTATATTGTTCTAAAAAAGGTTGGTACAAATATTATGTACCAGTTTCAGATATGGGCAATAAAGGTAAGTAGACGAGATCTTTATGCACGTGCCCTAAATCAAGAGTAGAGGACAATAGGACAGAGCTGAGGATTATGTGGCCTTATTATCATTGATTTTAGACTGTTGTCCCCATGCACCAGGTGTCTTCATTGGTTTCTTCTCTAAGGTTCTGCATATGATGCACCACCCATTATTTATAGCTCAAAGCTTAAACACTTTGTCCAACATTTCAAGCTTGTTCTTCAAGAGTTTTTGTTTCATTAGATTTGTAGGCACTAAAAGTAAGCCGAGAAGAGGAATAAAGAGATAACTCAAGAGCACTGGGAATGGGAACATAGAGGAAACCCCTGCTTGTTTGTTTGCACTTCTAGTGTTTGAGATGCAAATATTTGCATGGTTCATTTCCTCATGCCTCCCATTCCTATCGTTCTTGTGCACCCCTTCCTCTTCCTTTTGGCTTACACGATAGCCCTGATGGAGAAATCATATACATGTGTCCACACATTTAGGTAACATGGGACTTCCAAGGCGAGCCCGTAAGAGGAAGAATAGAGGGCCTTAGAGTAGTGGGAATGGGAGAATGGAGGAAAGCCTAACTTGCTTAATTTTCACCTCTAGTATTGGAGGTGAGAATTTAGCATGGTGTTTCCTAATGCCTCCCATTCCTATTGTTCTAAAGCACTCCATCCTCTTGCATTTTTAGCTTGCTTGGTTGCTTTATCTTAGAAACCAACTATATGTTTGCACATATTCGATGTGAAATCTCAAAAGCAAGCTAGGAAGAGGAAGAAAGAGAGGGCTTAAGAGCTATGGGGATGAGAACATGGAGGAAAGCCGAACTTATCGGTTCTTCATCTCTTGTGTTGAGGTGGAAATCCCATTTGGTATTTCCCGATGCCTCTCATTCCTATAGTCCTTAAGCGCTCCTTCCTCTTCCTTTTTGTTTGCTAAATCATTTAGCAGAAAAACTGAACATATATGTGGATATATTCAAATGGTATGAGATGTCTATTATGAGACATGAAGAGGAAGAAAAGAGGACATAAGTGTAGTGGGCATGGGAAGATGATGGAAGTCTAAAGCCCTCGTTCCTCGTCTTACACTTGAGGAGGCTTTGGTTTGATTTTTTGTGATGCCTTCCATGCCTATTTTTCTTTGATGCTCATTTCTCTAACTTCTGGATCACACAACATAAAAAGGATTCATAGTATAACATGATTTAGTCAATTTCATACACCATGCATAACACGAGGGTTAATTTCTATGTTTCTTTGGCAAGCCTTAATCCATCAGTAAGATAAAATGCCTGATTGTTAACTACTTTATACTTCATAATTTAGTATCATGATTTATGTTCTAGATTATATTAGCAGAACCAAACACATGTTTAGCCCCATATATATAGTAATACTATTCATCACTCAGGTTGCAGAATAAGTTATTCTTCACCCGAGGTAATCTTACGATCGCTTCATAAATAAATTACATTTGGAATACAAATAGTTACATTCATATTGATTCACTACATAAATTTTGGTATAAGAAAACAAAAAAACAGGTTATAAGACCAGAAATATCGCATTTTATGTATGTTTTTACATTCGTAACTTGACGTGACATAAAATATTTTTACGGCGAGTATATATTTTCTTACGTTCTCTTTTTTACGTATGAAATAAGACAAAATTTATGAAACCTAAAAATACGGTGCATTGACGTCAAAATAGAGAGGGGGTGAAGAATAACTATTCCTCACCCAGGGTGACGAATAGCGTGACCTATATATATATATATATATATGACTCCTCTTCTGTACTCCTGGGAGTATGTACTCCCATCCTTAATATACCTCATATACGCATTAATTATACCTCTTCCTATATATATATATATATATATATATATATATATATATATATATATATATATATATATAAAGTATGCATCTATATTTGAAGGAAGTCCATGTAATCACGGAAACATATACTATCACATCTTCAAATTTACCAAGATGATACACACAACTTCAAAACATACAATGGTAAATATTCTCCACTAGTTCCATTCAGTATGTGGACATGAATCGAATCGAATCAATGACACACCCTCCTGACCACTGAAGCTAAGAATAGGAGCAGAACTTAGAGTGAGAAAGATGGTAGTTAGCGAACATAACATGTAACATTGTATGCATCGAATATCAATTTTAGCATCAGTTAGCATCCACCATGTAAAATGATCCAAATCAGATAAACTATTACTACAGCGTTCACACATGGGCATCACAAACTAATGGATAAATAACACTTACTAGGAAGAAACAACATGGAACGATTTATCTCCAGCTTCGCAAACTCTATATTATAATGGAATTTGTACACTTGATCATAAAATGGGGTTGTTTTTTTACATACTATTTTGACACGCGGCTTATTCCCCCACTCCCGATCCTCGGTGGATGATTTGATCCAAGGGATGCTACCTGAACCACAAGATTGTAAGTTGATGTACTCTGCGTCTAGAAGAAGTAACGAGCTCTCTTGAGGATTTTGTTCTTCCTTTGTGCATGAACCTTGTTCCGAAAATACTAGATGGTTCAGCGTGTTGCATGGCTGACCCGTGTTGAACCGATGTGTATAGTGAGTTCAGACGAGTATGTGACTATATTTTATGGATTGTGGCTGATGATTCATGTTTTCCTATATTTTTCCTTCCATGTATTTGTATACAACCTACATAATTTGAAGGCTAAATTACTTACAGAACAACAAATTGTATTAACTTTCCTATAGAAAATGAAATGTACATCCGTTCTAGTTTTATTGTTACAAAATCTGTTTAGTCATGGGCTTACCACATTATCATACGTTCTAGTGCAGCTAATGTATGAAGTCCATGTGTACCAATTGTAACTGGAATATTCTTTTCCCTTCTTTTATATTTTCCTAAGTTTTAATTTATCCAAGTTCTTATTGTTTTTATTTTTAGCTCACAACTTCTCATTGCTACCTAATTTTTTGCTTCATACACTAGTAGAAAAAGGGTCAAATGTGAGACGCATTAGTCCCGGTTTGCATTGGAGCCGGCACTAATGTGTCCATTAGTGCTGGTTCAAATGGCTAGGTGGGAGGAGATCTTTAGTACCGGTTAAGGGCGATCCTTTAGTATCGGTTCATGCCACGAACTGGTACTAAAGAGGCTGGGGCCGGGCCAGCCCCTTTAGTACCGGTTCGTGGGATGAACCGGTAGTAAAGAGGTTGTGGCAGACTGTTTTTAGTCCCACCTCGCTCCCCTAGCAAGATTTTTACCACCTTAAATATGTTACTTCTCAAACTATCACAAGCACTTGGTCTTCATTGAACTCTATGTGTAAAATTTGTGGTCACAATATGAGTCTTCACCAGTTTCTAAACCGTTGAGGACTCATGTTGACAATTCAGATTGTACACAAAAAGATCATTGATAAACAATGCATTTTTGATTTATATTTTTACATGTCCACGCCCTCACTCTCTCCACTCACTCGGTCTCCCCCTCAATCCCCCCGCGCCGGTCCTCCCCCGCCGGCCGCCCCTCACTCTCTACTGGCATCATTTGTTCTTTTTCACTCATTTACCGATTTGTTTAGAGAGCTAAATGACTGTGAAATTGAAAGTCACTACAAAATGAACTCTGAAAATGTTGAAACTTGGCATGGTATCATCATTTCACCCACATAGCATACGCAAAAGAGTAGAGAGGGTTACGGCAAAAACTAGACGCACTTCGTGTACAAACTGGACAATCTCTTTCGGAGTATCAGAGTTTCGGACGAGAACTCATCTGTTACACGGGCACTTTATTTTTTAAACTTATTTGGACTCCAGACTTTTTGCGTTCATTATGCATCATTCAAAGCGACGTCATCAATTTTCAACCCTTTCTAATATCATTTGCTCTTTTTCAGTCATTTACCGATTTTTTTAGAGAGCTAAATAACCGTGAAATTGAAAATCACTACAAAATTGAAAATCACTACAAAATGAGCTATATAAAAAACTACTCAGAAATAAATAGAAGAAAATAAATAAAGCAGAAAAGAAAACACTAAACAAATAGAACAAAATAAATAAAGCAGAAAAGAAAAAACTATATAAAAAAACTACTCAGAAAAAATAGAAAAAAAAATAAAGAAAGCAGAAAAAACCATATAAAAATTGTTGGAGCGCTATCCAGTGGGCCTACTAGGCCTTGGTCATGTAAATTCAGGCCACAAGGCCCAACAGGCTCACAGGATAGCGCACCATAGTTAGGCCTAGAAGCCTGATTTACAGAGGAGTTTGATAGAGCAGCCGCGGCTGGGTTTATAAACCAGTGCGGCTGCCCTTCGCCCAACGAGGTGGGACTAAACTTTGCGCACCGCAGCGCACCCCTTTAGTACCGGTTCGTGACTCCAACCGGTACTAAAGGCCATCCTTTAGTACCGGTTGGAGCCACAAACCGGTACTAAAGCGGGCCGCTTCCCGCCGCTTGACCTGGTCAAAATTGGCCTTTAGTACCGGTTGGTGGCTCCAACCGGTACTAAAGGCCCCTCCTATATATAGAGCACTTATAAAAAATTCAGTTTCATCTCCCATCTCTAACCTATCTCCCGTCCCGCGCGCGCCGTCGCCCTCGCCGCCCCCGCAGCCCGTCGTCGCCGTCTCGCGCCGCCCCCGCCGCTCGCCGTCGCCCTCGCCGCCCCCGCGGCTCCCCTCATCCCCGTCATTGTCGTCTCGCCTCCGCCGCCCGTACGCCGCCGCCCTCATACACACACAAACACATACACGCACGCGCGCGCGCAAACACACACACACACACACATTTTTTTACTTATTTTCCGTTTTCTGTTTTTAGATTAATGCATGTTAAATTGTTAATTAGATGATCGAATTAGATGAATTACCTAGATAAGAATGCTAAAATGTTAATGTTAGATGAATTAGATAAAAAAGTTAAATATTAATGTCAATTGTTAGATGAATTAGCTAGATATTAATTAGGTGTATGAGATTATTTGAACTAGTTGAATTAATATAACTAGTTTATTTTTAGTAAATGCTTAGTTGAACTAGCTAGTTGAATCAGAACTAGTTTATTTTTAGTAAGAAAATTTAGGTATATGAGATTTGATGATCTAATTAAAATATTACTATATATAGCTACTTTATATATTTTAGTAAGAAAAATAATAGAACTAGTTTATTTTTAGTAAATTCTTAGTTGAATTAGTTGA
>NC_041380.1:522572079-522588270 GCF_002162155.2 Triticum dicoccoides | reverse complement strand
TATAATTTAGTTATATGAGATTTGATCATCTAATTAAAATTTTACAATATAGAATTAGGTACTTTATTTTTAGTAAGAAAATTAATAGAACTAGTTTAGTTGAATTAGTTGAATTAATTAGTTGAATTAGTTGAATTAGTTGAGTTATTTTATTTAGGTATATTTTTATTAAGTGCTTAGTTGAATTAGTTGAACTAGTTGAATTAATAGAACTAGTTAAATTAACAGAACTAATAAGTATTTAATGTTTCATTTATGAACATAGGAATGTCCTTTGACGACGAACACGGTTTCATTATGTGCGAATACTGCTAAGACCAGCGCGGCCTGTGCGACAGAAATTTTTTACTTGATGATAGGTGCTTCAGCATCAAGCTGGATGAGAACTTCGAAATGGATATAGTAAGTCACAACGACAATTTTTTTCGTAATTAAGCATGACTTATGCTTCATTTTCTTCAACTTATAATTTTAATTTTTCACTATTCTACCAGCATATCCCTGCCATGCAAGAATTTTAGTCTTGGATAAGATAAGTTTCAGTCCTAACAAAACTATGGAGATAAAAAAGTTTACTTGAAGACCGAGCATGGTTATACATTCAACGTCAAATTATACAATGCAGACACATACACCTATTTTGAATGCAAAACTTGGCAAGCACTATGCAAGGCTTATGCATTTGAGCCTGATATGGTTATCACCTTTGATATTCGTCCGGAAGATGATATTCAAGGTAATAGAGACATATGGGTCGATGTGCAGACGCCTCCAGTTCTACCATTATATGAGTTTCTCAACCATATTTATGTCTTCGATATTATTTATTCAAAAATAGTTGACAAGTAATTTTTATTGACAGCTTATTTCCATTCAAGCAAACATGTCCGGTGCTTGGTAGACAGGACCGTCCACTGTCCCGGGGCTGAACTAAACTGCGAGGGGACAAGATATTATGTTTCATTGCTTGAGGATCTTGATGCTGTCAAGAGAAATTATTTTCCTGAATTTGAAAATCTTAGTACTCAAAACGTGCGACCAATAGTGATCGTATTGAACTATGGTCACATATATTTAGGAAAGATGGTATGATTTTTACCATTTATCCTCAGTGCATCTTTTGCATACATTATTTTTCAAGCTAAACTTTCATTGCTAAGTATATTACTATACGATGTTCTTGAACAAGGACTACCGATGACAGTTGTGCCTCAGTGGATCGAGACTAAAGGTCGCATGTCAATGGTTAGCTTATGGCCAAGACATCCTACATTGCACATGAGTGCATTTAGGATTTCTAAAAGTGAGGAATGCTTAACATTGAAAGATTGGAGCAAAATTGTTAACGATCGCAGAGAAGTACTAGGGGGCAGCAATCAGAAGCGCAACCCACGATTAGGAGACATGTTCATATGCATGCTCCAATATGATGAATCAGGAGAGCTATACATGTTCTATGTTATTTTACCTGAGAGAGAGCAGCAGGAGTGATTAGCTAGTTCATGCTCTTAGTACTTGCCCTCTCATGTGTGTGTTCTTCGTCCTGAACTTAATCTCAAAGAGTGATTTGCTTTTGTGGTGTTATGAACGCTTATAATATCATGACCATGTTGAACTCGATGATATCTTTGCTTCTGGTACAAGTGAATGTTTCTTCTTTAAGCTAGTGTTGGTGGTGATTAGATAGCGGTAATGACTATGATGATTAAATAGTGGTAATGACGACTATGATGATTTTTAGCTAGCTAGTATATACTGTTGTTGGTGATGATATGATGCAAGAGTTTTTATATTAATATGATGATGATGATGATGATGATGATGAGTTATTATATCATTTATGAAAGAAACCGCAGATTAGTTTCAACTGGATGGATCCTAGCTAAGTGATCAAGTATATGCCATATCCAGTCGAAACTAATCTGCGGTACTTTCACCTAATGATTTAACAACTCATTATAATGTAAAAAAATCACTAAACTAAATTGAAAACACAAAATTAAAAGAAAAATAAAAAAATAAAACAAAAACACCCCAAACATTTAGTACCGGTTGGTGCTACCAACCGATACTAATGACTACCCGCACCCGGGGCCAGGCTCGTGCCACGTGGTGGCACTTTAGTGCCGGTTCGTGCCCAACCGGTACTAAAGGGGGGGGGGGCTTTAGTCCCCACTCTTTAGTGCCGGTTGTAGAACCGACACTAAAGGCCCTTACGAACCGGCGCTAAAGCCCGGTTCTGCACTAGTGATATTATTCTTATTTTTTATATCATATCATTTAGTTATGTATAAATACACAATTTGATAATGATATGATATAGCAGCTTTTAGATGTTGGTAAGAACAAGATCTCCATGCATATGCTATAAATTAACAGTACATAGCAATAAAACAAAGCTAGTGACTATGTGGCCCCATTGTCATTGATTGTAGAATGGTTCCACATGCACCAGGGTCTTCATTGCTTCCTCTCCCTAATGTTCTCTAAAGAGTGGACTACGGTCTATATATAGCGCAAAGCTGAAACACATTGTCCAACAATTCTTGGTCTTTACTGAGTAAGCCGTGAAGAGGAAGAAAGAGAGACCTTAAGAGCGCTAGGAATGGGAACATGGAAAAAAACCAAACTTATTTGCTTTCACCCATGCCAGAGGTGAAAATATTATGTTTGGTATTTTTCTGATGCCTCCCATTCCTATGGTTCTTAAGCACTCCTTCCTCTTCATTTTGGAATGCGAACTAGCTTAGCATAGAATATGGATATATGTGCATACACCTTAGATAATTTGAGATACAGAAGGCAAGTCAGGAAGAGGAAAAATAGAGGGCCTTAGAGTAGTGGGAATGGGGACATGGAGGAAAGCCTAACTTGCTGTATTTTCACCTCTAGTGTTGGAGGTGAGAATTCAGCTTGGTGTTTCTTGATGCCTCCCTTCCTATTATTCTAAAGCACTCCTTCCTCTTCCTTTGCTGTCTTGCTTTGGTTGCTTTAGTTTAGAAACCAAATACATGTGTGCACATATTCAATCTGAGATCTGAAAAGCCAGCTAAGAAGAGGGAGAAAGATAGGTCCTTAGAGCATTGGGAATGATAACATAGGGGAAAGCCTAACTTATTGGTTCTTCACCTCATGTGTTGAGGTGGAAATCCAGTTTGATATTTCCTCATGCCTCTCATCCCTTTTGTTCTTAAGCGCTCCTTCCTCTTTCTTTTTGCTTGCCGTTTGGGGCACCTACGTGCCAAGGCTCCATGCCTTTTCACCACTTGATTGCCTTATGATTAGTGTTGTTATAATGGTATACGGGTTAATCCACCATAAATTGTTGATTTGGAAACAATTATGAAGCTAATCATAAATGGCTGCCAATAACCATGGCCTAACACCCCATGCATGGTAACGTTTCATTAGCAATCAATAAAATAGCATGCATGTCATCATTCCTTGTTGAGAGGAGAAAACTAGAAATTAAAGGCCTCATTACTAAACATCCATATTCTTGGGTATATGGACATTTGTTCCACATGTGTATGGTTTGAGATATGTAGAACGGTTGACTGGATGCGTATTTTTCTTTACGTAACCATACTTTATTTAGGTATATACTTTAACCGGATACCTACAATATTTGAGGTATGTAGCATAGTTGACTGGATGCGTACAACCTATTTTATGTAGCGGATATATACATAGCTATATCTTACTTCAGATATATACACATGGATACCATATTTCACGTGTCCGGGTATATACATAGCCATATTTTACTTTAGGTATATACGCTGATTAGATACATACAAGATTTTTCTACTCTTTTTTCACGTAGCCGTGTATATACATGCGCACACATGTTGGGTATATATCCACTTGCGGTTTTTCATTTATAGGTATACCATATGTTCCAATATGATAATAAGTACGTTGAACTTGGGTATATCATTTTTAAGTTTACGTGTTAGTGGGTTATTTTTAGGTATAATTTTTTATTTTGACGTTCGTTGGGTATATACTACGATATTTAGGTGAGTATGTCGTATAAAGTTTCATAGGTATAAACCTCCACAGTAGGTACTGGAAAAAAAATTGCATTTTTGTTTGGAAAGTTTTGGGAGAAGGAAATCAATAAAGAAAATACACACTTGATTAGTCAATTTCAAGGTTGGCTACTTTTAAATAAAAGGGTCTATCTAGGGCACATCTAGACATGCCTTAGTCATTGCACATCTGAGTGACTCAATCAAACTAGAAAGAAAAGGAAAAAAAACAAAAGAAAATGCTTGCACGAATCTTAATGTAAAATCAGTGACATCGGACTTAAATGTGCAATACTCAGAGCACATCTAGATGTGCTTAAGAAAAACTCTTAAACAAATGCACTAATGAGTCTGACCGTGCCCAATCACCTAGGTGTCTCACATAATTTACGTATGTATAAATTCATATGATATGATACGTCCATCATAAGACATGAAGAGGAAGGGAAGATGAGCTAAGAGGTGTGGGCATGAGCACATGACGGAAGGCTAAAGCCGTCGCTCCTTGTCTAAAACTGGAGGAGGCTTTGGTTTGAGTTTTCATGATGTCTTACATGCCTATTAGTTCTTGGCGCTCTTTCCTATTACTTTTGAATCACACAAAATAAAATATTTCATAGTTAACATGATTTGGCTGAAGTTCATACACCCCGCATAGCTGGAGGGTTATTTTCCGTGTTTTGGTATGCCTTAATTCATAGGAAGATAAGATGACGACTTTCTAACTGGTTTTCACTTATAATATAGTAAATACACTATGCTACTTAATCTTTTAAGCCCTCACAAATCACAATCAATTGAGGTCTTCAATCTGAAATTGGGTTATCTCATTTTGACCGGGTCAACAATTTCTCTAGAAGCTTTCTCATTCATTCTTTTAATTCACCATGCTCCTACAAATCTATCTATTAATACACTATGCTTACTAGTTTTAAGACCTCACTTTTAATTGAGGTCTTCAATTTGAAATTAGGTCACCCAATTTTGACCGGGTCAAGAATTTCTTAAGGAGCTCTCTTATTTTTTATTTTTAGTTTCACTATGCTCCTTGAGATTGGAGCTCTCCTATTCGATTCAGGTATTCAATTTTGGATTTGGTTTGCATTTTTGACGGGGTCAACACTTTTTTGAAATCAATCTGCAGCAATCGGCCTTACAAACACATCAATCTCGTGCACCCTCTCGCCACGCAGAAAAAATAAACGCCAACATACTGTAGTAACAATATAGTACATGTAGCCACCGACGTAAAAATATTCCGATTTAAATATGGGTTTGACCAAAACTCCGCACTATATAAATAAAAAGTAAACACACTCCATCATCTCCTCCAGTCGCCAAACCGGATACTCTCTGTGTTCTTAAATACAAGGTGTATTAGTTTTTTTTTTTGACAAGTCAAATTTGTTTAACTTTGACCAAGTTCAGTTGACACCATAATACTGAACAAATACAATATGAAAAGTAATTTAGTGATGAATCTAATGATACTGATTCATATTATGGATACTGATATATTTCTCTGCAAATATGATCAAACTCAAAAAATAATGCACCTAACATTTTGAAATAAAAGGAGTAACAAAAATATGAAAACTCGATAACACCAATGGCGCGGCAAAGCACGTGGAACCCTTCTAGTATAAGATGGGTCACCAAGGCACTGATACCGTACCAGTACCGCCCTGAATGGAAGAGAAAGATCAGTCGAGGAGCGAGCCAGCTAGCTAGACTGAGAGGCCATCAGACGGAGAGGCGAGGCGAGGCTATTGCGCGCACTGCTGATGGTGCTGCTCTGCGTGGCGTCGTAGTTCCAAAGAGGTGGCGGTCCGAGGGTAGGAGGTGGCAGTTCCATAAGAGGGGGCAGCTACATACTGAGGGGGCGGTGGTGGTTATGTGCCAACTAGGGGCTACCTCAACGGCCGGGAACGCGAGCACAACACCGTCGGGGTCGGACACACACCGAGTCGCGGGTTAGCAGCGTGACCGCGTCGTCTGGGTTCAGGTGCCGCCGCCACGCTCGTGGCCGTAGCGCTCGTTCGGTGGCCCTAAGCATACTTTCGCAAACATGATCCATCTCTGGACACGAAGGAAACGCAGAATTTGTACAACAATTTAGCAGTACTGCAGTAGTATATATCGTGTATGTAGTTCAGGTTTGGTGAGCTTGAGTATTTGTGGAGTTGATGGTGGTAGATTATTTTCTGCTTCGGTACAACCCCTAAACACATTAACAGAGAAGATTTCTTCATACCTTTTTATAATAAAAGATAGAATGATCTTCTATTACAATACATCACCCGCCTGAACGTATAGCCACACGTCGACAGGGCTGGCCCATTTGTGATGGCTATAGGGTGTGTAGCCGTTCGCTGGATGTAAAAATTCACAAAAGAAGTGCACATGCACCCGCTCCGGAATCAATCGGAGACCTCTTGCGCATGTCAGCGAGTGGCTCACCAGTTGAGCTGCCTGCTGTTTGTGAAAAATGAGGAGCATGCAAACCTAGAAACTACTCCCTCCGTTTGGCTTTATTGACCCCGTCGACCAAAACGCAGGTACTCCCTTTGTCCAGGTACATAGGGCATAAGGCGCCCGAGGAAGGGCAGCGTAATCTTGTCATGTGTAGATTGGTCGAGTAGAATAATCGACCCCGGAAAATAAGCCTATCACGACGCTCTTTTCTTCCTCAAAAACGGATTAAAATCAGCAATAAATCCCTATTACGAAAAAGGGTTTCCCCTGCTTTGTATTACAAAGCAACCATTCAATACAACCAACGATAGAAGCTGGGACGGAAGCAGCACAAACACGCCTAAAAAAAGGAAAGAGAAAAAAAGAAAAGAAATAAATGTCGATAACGGTGGATCGACAAAAACGACGAAGCCGCCTGACCGCTGCGTCCATCAGAGATCGCCCACCAAGCTCCGAGACTCCTAAGTGCCGGTACCCAACAACACCTCCAAGAAGAGACGCGACGATGACGACGCTGCTGTCAAGGGTTTCTCCCGGTACACGGCGAGGAGAGAGGAAGGGTAGCCCCGACGCCCTCCAAGAAGGTCCGGCGGCACCCTCAGTCGCCACCGCGTCGGTGTCAGCCAAGCCAACAGAGATTTCTCCCGATCCCGACCTCTACCTCAGGCACTCCGGAGCTCGCCACCGGACCGACCACCACCCTGCGCCAACACGGACACGAAGCTTCCCACGCTGCCTCACCATGGCATCGCGAAGATGGTCTGCACAACGAAGAAGAGGAGCCGGGACTAGGGCAACAACACCATCGGCATACGGGAGGGCCCCACCTCCACCGTCCACGGTGGTAGCCGACCAGACGCTATGGCAGGAACCTACCAGGCCCGAGGCCCCGCAGGCCCGGCCGGGCCCTCAAAGACCCGGACAGCTCCCCCCTCCGCGCAGCAGCTGGCACGCCGTCGGCGTCGTTGTCCCAGTCCAAGCCGCTCCCCTGCCTCACCATACAAAGAGCGTCGCGGTCGCGCCAGAGCCGACCCGCAAGGACCCAGAAGGGACCCTACGGGCCTAGATCTGGGCCAGGGACGTGCCACCGACCGGCCAGCACCATCGGACCACCCCGTCGCCAAGAGGCGGCACCACCACGGCAAGCACCGCCGGCCTCCACACCAGGACGCCGGACCGCCACCGGCCAAGGCGCACCGCCGCCGGCCATCACCGCCCGAGCAGGGGAGGACCGGGCGCGGGGAAGGGCAAGCCCACCACCGCCAGCAACACGCGGCCGAGGGCCGGCGGTGCGCGCTGACGGTGGCGGGAGGAGGAAGGGACGCGAGGAGGGGCTGGAGGCGCGCGGAGGAAAGGCCCCCGGCCGCCTCGCTTGGGGAGGCGGCGCGGGGGTAGGGGGTGTGAAAGGAGAGGAGAAGGGGAGGAGAAGGGGAACGGTAGGAGGAAGGAGCTGGCGGCGGCGGTGGGCTCCAGCCGCCGCGACGGCGGCTCCACGCGGGGGAGCCGGCGGCGACGGCAGGGAAACCCTAGGAACGGGGGAGCGGAACTAGAGGATCGTCCTGTTAGACTGTATTTACATGTGTATATTGTAACGTTGTATACCACCTCATTATATATATATGTGATAGGCCACCCCTAGAGGGTTGTGCTGGTTCCCCAAAGCCTATTGTCTTACATGGTATCACGCTAGGTTACGTCCGCTTCCGCCTAAAAACCCTAAACCGCCGCCGCCGCCACCGCCGCCGCCGCCGCACCCGCCGCCGCCGTCGCCCGACTGCTATGACGTCCGTCGCTGCGCCCGGCTCCACCGCCACCGGTTTTCTGCCGGCCTCCCTCGCGGCACTTCTCTCGAGGCCGCTGGATGCCGCCTCCCTTCAGGCGCCGATCGGGACACGGAGCGTCGGCTCCCTCTTCGCGCTCCCGCCGGCTGCTACTTCGCCCGGGCAGGCGCTTGTGGCCCACACCACCGCCACCCCGTCAACCGCGGCTGTCGCGCCCTCGGCCACTGCGCCGCTGGTGGCGGAGGACGTCGCGCTGGTAGGCTTCGCGGCGTCAACCGCGGCCATCGCGCCCTCTGTCACCGCGCCGGCTGCCCCTCCGACTGTCTCCACGGTGTTCTCACCTCAGCCAGTCTCCTCGATGGGATCGCAGCCGCCGCCGCCGTTTCACTTCGGCCATCTCATCACCATCAAGTTGTCGTCGGACAATTACATCTTCTGGCGCGCGCAGGTTCTTCCGCTTCTTGGGAGTCACTACCTGCTTGGCTATGTCGACGGCTCTCTCCCTTGCCCTCCTGCGCTGGTTGACAGCGTGCATGGTCCGGTCTATAATCCGGCTCACCGTGTCTGGACAGGGCAGGATCAGGCGAACCTCTCCTCCATCCAGGGGTCGCTCTCTCCGGCCGTTGCTGGGCTTGTTGTCTTCGCCAAGACGTCCCACGAGGCATGGACTATTCTTGAGCGCTCGTTTGCGGCACAGTCGCAGGCTCGTGTATCTGGGCTCCGTCGCCAACTTGGGGAGTGTCAGAAGCTTGACTCCACCGCCACTGAGTTCTACAACAAAGTCAAGAGTCTCGCCGACACGCTGGCCTCCATTGGACAGCCCCTCACCGACTCCGAGTTCAACTCTTTTATCGTCAATGGTCTTGATGAGGAGTATGACGCCCTAGTCGAGATCATCAATGAGAGGGGCAACTCCACGCCCATGCCAGCACACGAGGTCTTTTCACGCCTCCTGCTTACTGAGCAACGAGTCGAGACGCGCCGATCCAGGGGCAACGGCGCCCTCTCGGAAAACGCCGCCAGCAAGGGTGGTCGCTCCTCTGCTTCATCCAGGGCTCCTTCGGGGCAGTCACCACCACCCGCCTCGGTCCATCCTCCTACTGCGACGCTACCAGGGGCTGGCGGTCCACGTGTGTGCCAGCTTTGTGGTCGCGATGGGCACTGGGCCTTGAAGTGTCACAAGCGGTTCCAGCGGGGTTTTCTTGGTCTTGGCAATGACGGGAAGGATACACGCAACTTTGCTCGTCAGGTCGCCATGGCTGATCGTCCGCCGCCGCAGAAGCCACAGGGACACACTCAGTCCTACTCCATTGATCCCCACTGGTACATGGACTCTGGGGCGACAGAGCACCTGACCAGTGAGATGGGGAAGCTTCACACTCGTGAACCCTATCATGGCTCCGACAAGATCCACACCGCCAATGGAGCAGGTATGCACATCTCTCATATTGGTCAAGCATCACTTCTCACTAGACATGCCAATAGGAGTCTTCAACTTCGCAATGTTCTTCGAGTTCCATCTGTGACACGTAATCTTCTTTCAGTTCCTAAACTCACTCGTGATAATAATGTGCTTTATGAATTTCATCCTTTTGATCTTTTTATTAAGGATCGGGGCACGAGGGACATTCTTCTTATTGGGCGGCTCTGCCAAGGTCTCTATCGTCTGGAGCATCCTGGCGTCGCTCGCGTCTTCAGTGGAGTTCGGGTATCTCCGTCACAGTGGCATGCTCGTCTTGGTCACCCGGCCACACCTATTGTCCGGCATGTTTTGCATCGTCATGAGCTTCCTAGTGTGTCTAGTAATAAAGATGTAGCAGTGTGTGATGCTTGTCAGCAGGGGAAGAGTCATCAACTTCCTTTTTCGGAGTCCAGTCGTGAGGTGAAACATCCTTTAGAACTTGTGTTTTCAGATGTATGGGGTCCTGCTCAGACTTCTGTTAGTGGTCATAATTATTATATCAGTTTTGTTGATGCTTACAGCCGCTTTACCTGGCTTTATCTTATCAAACGTAAATCTGATGTGTTTGACATTTTTGTTCAGTTCCAAAAACATGTTGAACGCCTTCTCAAGCATAAAATTGTTCATGTTCAGTCGGACTGGGGTGGCGAGTATCGCAACCTCAACTCCTTCTTTCAGTCGCTTGGGATCACTCACCGTTTAGCATGTCCACATACACATCAGCAGAATGGTTCAGTAGAACGTAAGCACCGTCACATTGTTGAAGCTGGTCTGACTCTTTTGGCCCATGCATCTGTTCCATTTCGTTTTTGGAGTGATGCTTTCACCACTGCATGTTTTCTCATCAATCGTACTCCCACTCGTGTTTTGAATATGAAGACTCCCATTGAAGTTCTCCTTAATGAACAACCGGACTACACCTTTCTCAAGGTGTTTGGGTGTGCTTGCTGGCCCCATCTCCGTCCATATAACAAGCGTAAGCTCGAGTTTCGTTCCAAGAAGTGTGTTTTTCTTGGTTATAGCTCTCTTCATAAAGGATACAAATGTCTTCATGTTCCCACTAATCGTGTCTACATCTCTCGGGATGTTGTGTTTGATGAGCATGTTTTTCCCTTTGCCAACCTCCCTGTGTCCACTACCGAGCCACCTGTCATGCATTCATCCTCTGTTGCTTCTGACCAATTTGATGATGTTGCATATTCTCCTCTATTGTTGCCTAACCATGGTGCAGGCACTGGTCGTGGGGCTCGTTTGGAGATTCTGGAAGCGCCATCTTCCTCTTCGTCGTCATCGCCTTCATCCTCGGCACCTTCTGTTGTGCATGAGGAGCACATGGCGCCCCTGCATGGCCTCGGTTTCCGTGCTCATGCACGGCCGATCGACGTCCTGGCCCGGTCGCCTCTGGCTTCTGGGCTGCCTTCGCCATCGTCGCGCCCTGCAACCCCGCCGACTGGGCCGGCCTCCTCGGTCCCCGTCTCGCCCAGGGCGTCGGGGCAGTCATCACCAGGCCTGGCCTCGCCCGCCCCTGCCTCGCCCAGGGTGTCTGGGCCCTTCTCACCAGGGCCGGCCTCGCCTGCTCTCGCCTCGCCAAGGCCGTCTGGGACGGTGTCACCGGAGCTGGCCTCGCCCACCCTCGGTTCGCCCATGGCCTCTGAGCCCCTGTCGTCGGGCCAGTCTTCGCCATGCAGCCCGGAGTCGTCTGTCCCGAGCTCGCCTGAGGTGATTCCTGCATCTCCGGCGACCGTCACGTCTCCGTCACCTTCGCCTCCGCCGGCTCCTGCTGCTGCTCTACGTCCACATACGCGCAGTCGGAGTGGCATTTTTCAGCCTAAGCAATGTCACGATGGCACAGTTGCTTGGTTAGCGGCATGCATGTCTGCTGCTCTCGCAGATCCATCCTCTGAGCCACGCACGTATCAAGCTGCTATGCGCATTCCTCATTGGAGAGAGGCCATGGAGCAGGAGTATCAAGCGCTTCTTCGCAATCAGACATGGACTCTTGTTCCTCCACAATCACGGGTAAATGTCATTGATTCCAAATGGGTTTTCAAAGTGAAGAGGCATTCTGATGGGTCCATTGAGCGCTATAAGGCTCGTCTGGTTGCTCGTGGTTTTCGACAGCGTTTTGGACTTGACTATGAAGACACCTTCAGTCCAGTGGTCAAGCCTACTACCATCAGACTTCTTCTCTCTCTGGCTGTTACTCGAGGTTGGTTTCTTCGTCAGCTTGATGTTCAAAATGCTTTTCTTCATGGTGTCTTGGCGGAGGTGGTTTACATGCGCCAGCCTCCGGGTTTCTCTGATCCGGATCGCCCTGATCATCTCTGTCGTCTGTCCAAGGCAATTTATGGTCTGAAGCAGGCTCCTCGTGCTTGGCATGCTCGTCTTGCAATGGCTCTTCGTGCTCATGGTTTTGCATCATCAACTGCTGACTCCTCATTGTTTCTTCTTCAAAGGCCTGAGGTTACTATGTACTTGTTGGTCTATGTAGATGATATCATTTTGGTCAGCTCCTCTCAGTCGGCTGCTACTGCGCTTGTTCGCTCACTTGGTGCTGATTTTGCGGTCAAGGACCTTGGGAAGCTTCATTACTTTCTTGGTGTGGAGGTTACTTCTCGTGCTGCTGGCCTTGTTATGACGCAGAAGAAGTACTCTCTGGATTTGTTGCAGCGAGCTGGGATGCTTAAGTGTAAACCGACGACTACACCCATGTCTACCACTGATAAGCTCAATGCTGTTGATGGTGTGCTTCTTTCTTCTTCTGATGCGACCGAGTACCGGAGTATTGTTGGTGGGCTCCAGTAGTTGACGATCACGCGACCAGACATTTCCTATGCTGTTAACCGAGTCTGCCAGTATCTGCAGTCACCCCGTGACACTCATTGGTCTGCTGTTAAGCGGATTTTGCGCTATATTCGTTTCACGGTGGCTCATGGTTTGCATATTCGGCCGTCTGACTTTGGTTGTCTTTCAGCATATTCTGATGCAGACTGGGCTGGCAATCCGGATGACAGGCGATCCACGGGGGGTTATGCTGTCTTCTTTGGCTCTAACCTGATTGCCTGGAGTGCTCGGAAACAGGCTACTGTCTCGCGTAGCAGTACTGAGGCTGAGTATAAGGCTGTGGCCAATGCCACATCAGAGATTATCTGGGTACAGTCCTTGCTTCAGGAGTTAAGTATACCCCAATCACAGCCTCCTGTTCTTTGGTGTGATAACATCGGTGCTACATACCTTTCTGCAAATCCGGTATTCCATGCCCGAACGAAACACATTGAAGTTGACTATCATTTTGTGCGTGAACGTGTCTCTCAGAAGCAACTACAGATCAAGTTTATTTCTTCCAAGGATCAACTTGCTGACATCTTCACCAAGCCATTGCCTTTACCACAGTTTGAGACTTGCAGGCGCAATCTTACCCTTCTAGATTCATTAGAAAGTGGCTAAGATTGAGGGAGGGTGTTAGACTGTATTTACATGTGTATATTGTAACGTTGTATACCACCTCATTATATATATATATGTGATAGGCCACCCCTAGAGGGTTGTGCCGGTTCCCCCAAAGCCTATTGTCTTACACGTCCTCTCGCGGTGCTTGCCGAAGTACTCCTAATTCACTGCTTGATTTGATCAAATCCCTATTAATTAGGAGTGACTATTTGGCTATTAACTAATGCATCTTCTATAGTACTATCTAAATAGCTAGCCTCCATTAAAATATTTCTTTTAACATGTAAGCATGCCATCTCATTATTCAACATGCATAAAAAAGGCCCACCTCAACATGCAACTATGCATATTAAAAATCCACTTCAACATGCAATCATGTGTGCATGTAAATTTCCATTCTATTATGCTATTTACATTTAATTCTCATATACTATCACAAACTATGATTTCAAATATTCATATTTCATATAACCAAAAACCTCATTGAAATATAGCAAAATATTTCCGTAACAACGTGCGAGGCATCATCTAGTTGAAGGAGTTGCCGTGTCCATGATCTGCATGCATATCTCATGCCAATTAGCGCCAACTTCCTTCCGAAGGGTATTAACTGCGGCAAGATAACGAGGCAGCGGGCTCGCTTACGAGGGGTTTTGAAAATCCAGCAATATTTTTGAACAACTTGCGCACATTTTCAAATTTTCATTTTTTTCAAAAAAGCATGAATATTGTTTCCAAAAAATTGAACAACAATTATTGAAAAGCATGAACATTTTCGAAAATTTTGAACAACATTTTTTAAAAGCATGAACATTTCAAAAACTTTAAAGAGATATATTAGTTCAAAATGTTAAGAACATTTTTTTGAACAAAATTTTGAACAAATTTAAAGAGATATGAGGAGCGTCCAAACTTAAGAACTAACATTTTGAACACAATTTGAGCACGTTCTTTCTTTTAGGCTTCTTATGGAAAATGTAAGTTTGTGACTTTTCAGGCCCTTTTTTGTGTTTTTTAAAAGAGGGTTTGTTCTGATGTATTTTATTTTTTATTTTTAATGTTTTTAGTTTTTATTTTTATTTTCTCCTGCTTCTTCAAATGTGTGAACTTTTCATAAATTTAATAAATGTTTGTATTTCAAAAAACATGTTGATTGATAATGACAAAAACTGCAAATAACAGAAGCATCCAAATCAACAAAATGGTTAGGACATAAAATAACATTCATGTTGATTGATATTGAAAAAAATACAAATAACAGAAGCATTCAAATTATGAAAACTCCATGCTCATGGATGCACCCGTCTGATCTAGTGTGGCACACTCCTCTCAACTGCTGATGCTGGACTATGGATAAATGAACCCAAATTCTTGCAGCAGCCTGGCACAGACATATGAGGCAGGCATGCCAGGTCTGATTGACTTCCGATATCGTTTACACGTTGCGAATCGTCCAGCCATTTATCGGCCGTTTTCACCGATCAAACTCTAGAAAAATGTAAAACTTGTCAAAAATTCAAACAACTTGGCATGATGCCTTGAATTGGTCATAGAAGCGGGTAGAAAGAAGTAGGGCCATTTCACGGATGTTGAGAAACAACATGTTTTCAAACGGACCCTTCTAGCCTTCCGTGAATTTTCTTTCTTCGTTGGAGCCTTATGTGTTGGGAAGATAATTTGGCACTCACGCCCACCTTAGTGCACTGCAGCTCAACTATCTTGCTCAATCACTTCATGTTGAGCGCTTGTGATTATTAGTTTTTCGCTTGCTCGCTATATTTTTCCCAGGTTTCTCTTCTGTTGTTGTTTTGTTAACAGAAAAACCGGTTGGCGGTCTTTAGAATTCAAAAAAAGTTCATCGATTAAAGAAAAGTTCACAAGTTTGTCAAAATATTATCGATTTAAAAGAAGTACACAAATTTGACAAATTATTGAAAAGCGTTCACCGATTTAATATTTTTTCACGCATTTCAAAAAATAATGAATATGAAAAAAGTTCCTGAAATTGAAAAAGTTCATTCGCTTGACAAAAGGTTCACGAATTTGGAAAAAAAAACCTTGATTGACAAAAAAATTCATGAATTTGAAGAAATATCTTGAAATTGAAAAATGTTCATTGATTTGTAAAATTATTAACGAACTTTACAAAAAAAGATCACGAAATAGAAAAAATTTCATTGATGTTAGAAAAAGTTCGGGAATTTGACATGAAATTTAATGATTTTGAGAAAATTGTAATTTAAAAATTTCATCAATTTGAAAAACAGTTCACGTGTTTGACAAAAAAGGTCACACATTTGAAAAAATTCAATGATTTAACAAATAAGTTCACTAATTTGAAGAAAAATCACGAAATTGAAATGTCGACTTAAAAAAAGTTCACAAATCTGACAATAAAGTACTTGAATTTGAAAAAAGTTTATCTATTTGAAAAAGTTCATGAAATTGGAAAATAAGTTCATGAATTTGAAAAAATTCACAAAATTGAAAAAAGTTCATAGATTTGATTTTTTTTGCAAAATTTTGAAACATCCATTCATTTGGAAAAAAGTTCACATATTCAAATAATAAGTTCATGGGTTTAAAAAAGTGCAAGATTTTAAGAATATTTTCACGAATTTAAGCAAGTGAAAAAGAAGAAGAAGTAAATAAAAGTAATAAAGAAAAAAACTGAAGAGAAAAGGCAAAAAAAGGAAGCCAGACTGAGAAGATGCACAACCACAAGAAAAAAATGAAGTAACCGAACAGAACAAGGGAGCTGTCTCAGTTGGTTATTGTGTGTGTGGAAGTAATTGGGAGTATGAATCCTACTTCATGCCCCTAGTTTTTGAATTTGAAGGTTAAAATAAGATAAAGAATAAATGGGCCAGGCCCGGTATGGAGAGGGTGTGCGCGAGTTTGTGTGATGCTACTCCCCCATAGGACGTATACGTATACGTCAGACGACCCACCATACATAAGAAAGTGAGAGAAAAACATATTGCCCTTT
>NC_041380.1:522558812-522571571 GCF_002162155.2 Triticum dicoccoides | reverse complement strand
AATATATATTTTTGGTGAAAAAGAGACTTAGTTGCTCCGGAAATTAAATTTTCCATGACTTATGTTCAGAAATTGTATAGTTACTAAAGTCTGATGGAAAGTGCCGGGACAGGGAATAAGAAATGTAGGTTTTAAAGTGCTAACGAACAATGCATCATATGTCAATACACTACTCGGTGGCCAGATATGCCTGGGATGGTGAACTGTGTTTTCGATTTAAACATGAATTTTTCTTCCGTAAAAAAATGTATTAATTTTTGGTTTTCCTGATAAACTTAAAAATATATTTGCAGTAGGACTAGGTGCCATCTTTTGGGCTATTTGGATGGGACGATTTATAGAGACAAGGACTACGAGGAATACAAGTCAGAGGTGCAAAACTGCTGCTACACGTTGTATCTAGGTCCTCAATTGGAAAAAGTTGGTTAGGGCATGTCTAACAGTGGACACGGATGCAGAAGGCCGTCATCCAAACTTAACTGTATATATTTGGTCTTTTTATTTTTTTAAGTCTGCACGATCAAATAGCCACATACATAGATTGCAGACGTTTAAATAGCCGTATGCAACAATAGTTCAAATTTTAAAAAGCTGAAATAGCCAATCCTTCCCGCAACGCCCTTCTTCAAGACGAAGTAGTCATCATAGCACCAGACACCATGGTACAAACGATCCAAGACAGTTTTGCGCAGCCGAAAACACCAACGAAAATGGTCAGCAAAGAGTGTATCCGGGGCAAAGTAGTCCGCCATCTGTGTCAAATGGCCGCGCATCTTGTTGCGGTCGAGCACTCGATGACCCTTGATCGAGCCCTTTAAATTGAGAACATACCACTCCGCACGCTCCGCGTCTTCAAAGACCGCAGGCATCATCGCCGTCACATCCGAGTACTCCTCGTCGAATGAGTCGTCAGACTACTCAACATAGTGCTTTTATATTTACTCTAAATCGGAACCTATTGCTAGAAAGAAGAAGGAAAATCTCTTTTTAGCTACGACAATTCATCAAACAGTTGCCGGGCATTGTGAGTATAGCCGTAGCGGATTGTAGTCCGTGGACACGGATGCAGAAGGCCGTCATCCAACCCTAGCCGCATACATCCGGTCTCCTTATTTTTTTAAGTCCGCATGATCAAATAGCCACATACATAGATTGCAAACGTTTAAATAGTTGTATGCAACAGTAGTTGAAATTTTAAAAAGTTCAAATAGACAATCGTTCCCGCTACGTCCTTCTTTAAGACGAAGTAGTCATCGTAGCACCGGACACCATGGTACAAACGATCCAAGACAGTTTTGCGCAGCCGAAAACACCAACGAAAATGGTCAGCAAAGAGTGTATCCGGGGAGAGGTAGTCGGCCATCTGTGTCAAATGGCCGTGCATCTTGTTGCGGTTGAGCACTCGACGACCCTTGATTGAGCCCTTTAAATTGAGAACATGCTCCTCCGCACACTCCGCGTCTTCAAGGACCGCATGCATCATCGCCGTCTCATTCGAGTACTCCTCCTCGTCGAATGAGCCGTCGGACTACTCGATATAGTGGTCGTATATTTACTCCAAATCAGAATCCATTGCTAGAAAGAAGAAGGAAAAACTCTTTTTAGCTATGGCAATTCATCAAACAGTTGCCGGGCATTGTGAGTATAGCCGTAGCGGATTGTACCTAGCGAGGCGGTCGGAGGACAGAAGTTAAACGGTGATGGAGGAGAAGCGGGGTGGAGCCCGACTGGAATGCTGGGGTGATGGAGACGTAGAGTTTCGGCAGGGGTGTGGCATGGCGGCCGGGGTGGTGGAGTGGCAGCGAAGGCAAGAGAGAAAGAAGGAAGGAGAGAAAATGGGGAGGATGGAGGTGCGGGGTCCGGGAAGGGTTTTGGATGGGCGGGGGGTGTCGGAGTCCTACGTGTCTGGTGTTCGGACTCCCGCAAAGCTCCTCCACTTTTGTCTTCGGTTTGCTGGAGAAAAGGTGTCCGGATCACGCCGCGGACTGATATAGGCCCGCATTGGATGGCTTCCACGGTTTGGATAGCGCGATCCGAACGTATGCGAGCGGTTTGCTGGTTCGCCTTGGTGATGCCCTTACTGTTGTTGTTGCATATTGCTTATGTCCTATAGTTATGTTTGGGAGAGCCAAGTTCTCTGTAGTTTATTTTGCTCCCGAGCAGCGGCGGAGCTTGGGCTGAATTTATGAAGGGCAAATGGGCTGGAGGGGCAAGAAACATGCTTTTAGGCTGATTTTAACTCGACATATGGACTGAATACTATGGGATATTTGCTAACTTTCTCATGGGTTGGGGGGGCAATGGCCCAGGTTGCTCTCCACAAAGCTCTGCCGCTGCTCCCGAGGTCATAATAGTGGAAGAGGTGGTGACATGGATGGTTTATTTTGTCCAGTTTTTTTTAATTCACATCTAGATGTTTTTTAAGGACATCACATCTAAGCTCTCACAAATATATAATGCAACAAGAAGAAATAAAAAAATTAAGAAAAAAATAGACCGCAAAGCAGAATGGACATCAGTTTAAATGTGACATAGTTATATCATATCTAGATGTGTCCTAAATAGACCCTATTTTGTTTTGGCTTATGGAACCGATTCTCCGAGAGGGCCCTATCTGACTATCTTACCAGTTTCATTGAGAAGTGAAATTGGCCTTAAAAGTACAAAAGTGAGTCAAACAAACACTCGAATATGCAGACGCACTTTGCGCAAACACAATTCTGACCGTAATGCCAAACACATCTTTATTGACCCAAAGGTCTACACGTTAGAAAATAACGCTTGATTTGTATAGAAAAATGGTGAAAGCTGAATAACTGACCCAAAGAGCATGGAGCCCCCTTGCCTCTCACATCAAATGAGAAGAAATAATAATGTCTTCAAACACACGAACAGAACTACATTGCTACCACCGAAGGAGATTCCCCACTCGGAATAGCTTGGCCCACACGTTTTCTGAACGACATGTGGATTATGGTATGATCTTATTTACTGATGAATTTAATCTAACGGTGATTAGCTAGTGTTGTGCATGCATTGGCTGAAAAATCGTCGGCTCCATAGTACTGCTCATTCCCACTCCTCTTCTGTTCAAACTGATGAAGAGGGACGGACAATTTATTTTAGCACTCATATTATGAATTTAGACAGCCCAATCCGCAAAATGAGTCTTACATAAAAATAACACACAGAAAGTCCTTCCGTACTGTACTTGTGGAAAAGCATTGGAGTACTGTACTTGCTGTTCGTACGCAGCCATGCCAGTCGCTGTACGTGTCGAACGACACCTCACTGCATTCATGCCCCCCTCCTCCGTGCATATAAGGCGAGCCACCGCACCGTGAAGCTCAGAGATAGGCAGCGAGACGGCTGACTTCACATCTGCACAGCGACGTCAGTGTAGCCAGAGACAAGAGGCGGCCATGAGAGGCAAGGCGAGCCGGCTCCAGGCGCTGCTGCTGGTGGTGCTCTGGGTGGCCGCGCACTTCCAGGCCGCGTCCTGCCGCGGCGGCGTAGGCCATGGATTCGGTGGGCACGGTGGGAGGGGTCACTGGTGGAAAAAGGGCCTTTGGTCGCGGTTCGCAACTGCCATTAGTCGCGGTTGCGCAACCGCAACCGAACGGGCGCGACTAAAGGCCCCACCCTTTAGTCGCGGTTGCTTAAGAACCGCGACTAAAGGCCCGTCCACGTGGGCGCCAGGCGGCCGTCGGGGCGGAGGACCTTTAGTCGCGATTCTTCTGGCCAACCGCGACTAAAGGCCGCCGCAGGTTTAGGGTTTTAGCCCCCCCTAAACCTGTTTTCTGTTTAATTTGTATTGTTTTATTTCTTTTGTGCTTTATTTTAATTTTGAAGGAGTTTCACATATTCTACGGTACTACATACATGCATATGAATGTACAATTTCAAACAAATTTGAAATTAGAACCAAAAAGAATTCAAGAGGAATATACAATATATATTCAATATCATCGGATGACCATATACAATTTTGAACAAGTTTTCATACATAATTTAATGTATATAAAGTTCTACGTCCTCGTAATGGTGTTCTCCTTTAGGATGGAGGACTTCCCTCCTGAACCATCCAGCTAGTTCCTCTTAAAGTGGTCGGAAGCGAGCTTCTGGACTAAGCATCATCCGGAGGTTATTCCTCTGAGCATTGGTATCACTCGGAACCCGCTCAGAGGTGTATCTCCGGATCATCTCACAAACATAGTATGCACATAGATTGGTCCCCGCTGGCTGAATATCCTCACCATTCTTAGCCTTTGCCCTTTTGAATTCTAGCTCTTTTTTGAATTCACCGACCTTTGTATCTACGAACCGTCTCCAAACCCTACGAGGCAAAGAAAATTAAATGAACAAGAGAGTTATTAGTTACTTGATATTAGGAAACGAACGAAATAGGCCGATCGATATAGAGCGCAAATGAATGAAAATAATTACTTCTGCAGCATTCTTCTCATGTCGACCCAAAGCTTTGGATCCTTATTCAGAGAGTCGTGGACGAGACATTCTGAGGTGTCAACTTTAATTACTAGCAGAATCCAGTGGAACCTGCGGACACGATACATGCACAGTACGTCATGCATAACTCATCGATTAGCCGGCCACATACCATGCATGGAGTAAACAAAAGAGAATGTGCTCAAGACAGAAACACTCACCCAAAATGGTAAGGAAATAGAATATCACTTTTGAGTTCCTGCTTTGTAAGAAACTGCCACAGGTCTGCCTCCATGTCGGCGGGGTGATGCTCCAACACATATCCATTAACGATGTGTGGGTCAATGAACCCAACATCATGGATGTTCCTTACTCTGCATTCCTTAATCTTCATTCTGCATGTATAATAGCGGACACAACAATATAGTTAGGACATATATATAGTGCAGGCAATATGAACGAGATGGGGTAGAAATAAATCACTTACAGAACGTAGCAACTGATGATAGATTTGTCGAGCTCGCGCAGATTAAAAAGCTGGAACAATTCACTCAGATGAATTTGTACATAGTAATGTTTGAAGTGATGCTCATATCTAACTTCCGCATAAATATATTCTTTGGCGTTTTTATTTTTTATGTAACCCTTGTACCATTTCAGCAGACCTTTCATTTGTGGAGGTAGATCCTCTTCCTGCGCAGGCTCGACGAGAGGCCCATTCTTCACATATGTAATTACTACCTCCTTCACTGGCGCCTCATCAAGGCCTAACAGTTCACGAAGAGTAATACCTAAGTTGGCCGCTTGTTCTCTGGCACTCGTTACAGTCAATCCATGTGCTGCCGCAGCTGCTATGATATCGGTGTCATCCGGACCGGCGGCTTTCACTATAAGCGGGGCAATCGATTGTTTACTTTGTTCCCCGAGCTGGGCAACTCGTTTCCCGCTTTTTTTACTTTCTAATTCCGTTTTCTCGGCCTCCTCCAAGGCTTTGTTCTCCTGGTTCTCCGCCCGCTCTTTCTTCTCCTTCAACATGAGTGCCTGCCTACGAAGTTCACGTGCATAGTCGTCAGGCAGATTCTTCGCGGCTTGGGACGGTGTGCTCAAAAATGACTTAGCCCACTTCTTTTGCTCATCAGAAAATACTGGCTTGGGCTCGGGCTCTCTTTTCTTCTTGCAGTCCGCCTTCCATTTCTCATGATCAACAGCCGCGGCCGCGGCAGTTTCCTCGGCACTACGTTCCCAAGGCCTTGTGGGGAGAGGCTTCAATGATGGCTCCGGTACCTTTATGGTCTTAGGTACATAAGGGTCCGGGTTAATAATCCAGGACTGCTTCTGCTTCTTTGCCGGAGGTGGATTGGGGGGCGGCGTCTGATCACCCGCCGGACGAGGACTGGGGGGCGGCGTCTGATCACCCGCCGGACGTTGTGGACTGGGGGGCGTCGGCTGACGTGACGGAGGTGTAGGTGAACCGCCACCACCGTAGGGGGGTGGACTTGTTATCCTTGGCGCCTCGCCTGGAAACTTGATAAACTTCTTTTGCCATAGAATGAAATGGCGCTTGACATCTCCAAGTCTTTTCTCCCCTTCAGGTGTAGCAATGTCAATCTCCAGGTCCTCAAACCCTTGGACTATGTCCTCCACCGTGACACGAGCATAGCCATCTTGAATGGGGTTGTTGTGGTGGAGTGCTCCAGGTAAACATGGTAAAGCACTGCCGATGGCTACCTTCATGGACATGTTCCCGATAGGATAATACAGATGACATTCTTTCATCTCCTTTATATCGTCCACGGGGTAGCGAGGAGGCTCCGGTGCAGTAATTTCGACCACCAGAGGCTCCGATGCAGTAATTTCAACCACCAGAGGCTCCGGTGCAGTAATTTCGATCGTCGGTGCATCTGCACCAGCCGGTGGGGCCTCCGTGGAAGCCACACTGCTTCTCCGCTGCTGGCTTCTGAGATCCGCTGGATGATCTTCATGCTGCGCCCGAGCTGCATCTCGTTCGGCTACTAGTACACTCACGGTTTTCTTCATCACATCCATTTCCGATGCCAACCGCGCCACAACATCTGCTTCCCGATCCATCTTTCTCTTCCGGCTTCTGTAACCATACGGGTCATCGTTCTGGGGGAACCCTATTTTCCACGGAATGTGCCCCATGTCTCGTACACGTCCTCCGTGTTCAGGATTCCCGAGGGCTTTTGTCAGCGCGTCGTTCTCTCTGTTGAACTTGATCTTCCCCTCTTGAGCATCCCTTATTGCGTCAATAAGGGCTTGGGTGGGTTTAATTATTTTGCCCCGGTAAACACACTCCCCTGTCTCCGGGTTCAGCGTTCCCCCATGCCCGTACCACCAGCTTTTGGCCCTTGGGTCCCATCCCTCCGTACCTGGACGGATTCCTCGCGCCCTCAGCTCGTTCTCCATCTTCTCCCACCTAGGCTCCCAAAGGCGATACCCTCCTGGCCCCATAATATGATTGTACTCCTTCTTAGACGCATTTTTCTTATTTTTTTCGATATTTGAATGAACTGCTCCGATTTCTTTTGCTTCACAAATTCTGGCCAATCATGTTTCAGTTTCTCATATTGTTCTTTGAAATCCGGAGTCTTGTTCTGCTTGACAAAGTCATGGGCTAGATTTTGCTTGAATTTCCGGAATGCGTCGGCCATCTTATGAAGAGCGAACTGTTTGACTAGCCTCCTCCTCTCCTTGTTTTCCTCAATCTTGTTACCCTCCTCATCGAATTTGTTGTATTCCGGAGGTAGAACGAAATGTTCCATAAGCTTCTTGAAGCAATCTTTTTTTGTTCTCTTATCGACAAAAGTGAAACCAGCAATTCGTGCCTTCTTTGGCTTATTCCACTCCTGGACGGTGATCGAGACGTTGTCTCTAACAATGGCTCCGCATTGGTTGACAAACTTGGTGGCGTTCTTGCGGGGCTCCAGCGGCCTGCCGGTTGCACTGTCGACAACCTCGATGGTGCATGTTTCTCCTTGTTTCATCGTCTTGGTTGCGCCACGTTTTGACGACGTACTCGATTGTTTCGACGATCCGGCCGAGGGCTAAAATAAGAAAGAGAGTCGCGCGCGTTAGTCCACACATATTTATTCAAATCAGTTAGTTTGTATCACCAGAGGCTCAATGTATATATATACCTCGGCGCCGGAGGTGGTTGCTACTTCCATTTGAAGATCGTCGTTTATCGACGTTTGTTCGGCATCATCTTGCTGACGGCGCCCTTCATCTTCACCGTCAAGGTTCAGATAAGAAGAGATATCATCTTCTTCTTGTCCGGTCGGCACATATAGAATATCGCCGTTTATGATGCCGAACATATGTGCTTCACCGTCCGGATCATAGTTGTCCATAATCGGGTCAGCTCTATCGTCCGCCATTATGTCAGTCCTGAAAACATGTAGTAAAAACAAATTAATTAAGTGAAGAAGGGGGGCGGTGGCGGTGGCGGTGGCGAAAGGGCGGTGGCAAAAGGAGGGGGCGAGGAAGGGGTGGGAGAGGGTGTCGCGGTAGAGCGCGAGACGGGGCGGCAGACGACGGCGTCACGGAGAGGGAGGCGAGGACAACACACATGTATAACCCTCGCCGCCCCCTCTCGATCCAAAAAAAAACACCGCGCGCATCGCCGCCCCCCTCGCCGCCCCCTCTCCGTATATGCGCGGGGTCGTGTACATTTTTTTAAAGCGGGATCGTTGTACATTGACGCGCGGGGTCATTGTATATATTGATTATCAAGTTTTACTTTTTTGTTGTTAATTATCAAGTTTTATATACGTTTTTTTGTTAATTATCAAATTTTACGGTTTTTTTGTTAATTATCAACCTTTGGTCGCGGTTGGCCAGAACAACCGCGACTAAAGGTATTTTTCAAAATACTTTTTCTTTTTCAAAATCTTAAAAATACAAATAATATATCAGAAAATTCAGAAAAATAAAACTAATTCAATTCAATATGTTAAAAACACAAATATTATATCAAAAAATTCAGAAAAATAAAACTAATTCAATTCAAAATTCTAAAAATACAAATAATATATCAAAAAATTAAGAAAAATAAAACTAATTCAATTCAAAATGTTAAAAATACAAATAATATATCAAAAAATTCAGAAAAATAAAACTAATTCAATTCAATATGTTAAAAACACAAATATTATATCAAAAAATTCAGAAAAATAAAACTAATTCAATTCAAAATTCTAAAAATACAAATAATATATCAAAAAATTAAGAAAAAAAAAACTAATTCAATTCAAAATGTTAAAAATACAAATAATATATCAAAAAATTCAGAAAAAAAAAACTAATTCAATTCAAAATTTTATACGCCTAGGCAGGAGTATGACTAAATCACTCCAAATTTCATGTATCATCAGTGGTATCTCGAATCATTCGAAAATGGACACCAAACACATCACGGGTAATATAATTCACATGATCCATTCAACAAAGTTTGGTACAATAAATTATTACACATCATTTCTTCCCTTGTGTCCCTGCTTGCTTACGATTGTGCCGTATCCATGGAGCATCCTCATCATTTAACTTAATGCTTGGGTCGGTGTTCATTTTGAAGGGCGGAATTTCAGCAAACATATTATAATCTTCTGACATGTCTGTCTTGTCCTCCACTCCCACGATGTTTCTTTTCCCTGAAAGAACAATGTGGCGCTTTGGATCATCGCATGATGTACTGATCGTTTTCTTATCTTTCCGTTTCCTCGGTTTGCTACTCATGTCCTTCACATAGAAAACCTGAGCGACATCTTTCGCTAGGACGAATGGTTCGTCAAGGTAACCAAGATTGTTGAAATCCACCATTGTCATTCCGTATTGCTGGTCCACCTTTACCCCACCTCCTGTTAGCTTGAACCATTTGCACCGGAACAAAGGGACCTTAAAGGAGGGTCCATAGTCAAGTTCCCATATCTCCTATATGTAACCATAATATGTGACCTTTTGCCCATTCTCGGTTGCTGCATCAAAGCGGACACCGCTGTTTTGGTTGGTGCTCTTTTTATCTTGGGTGATCGTGTAAAATGTATTCCCATTTATCTCGTACCCTTGGAAAGTCGTTATAGTCGAAGATGGTGTCTTGGCCAACATGTACAGCTGATCTACAACATCATTGTCATTCATTAAATGTTTTCTCAACCAACTGCCGAAAGTCTCCATGTGGGCCTTCCTAATCCAGGATTCAGGCTTCCCCGGGTTGTCTGAGCGTAAAATATTCTTGTGTTTCTCAAAGTACGGAGCCACCAAGCTGGAATTGGTCAGTATAGTGTGGTGTGCTTCAGTCAGAGAATGGTCGTCCATACATGTCGTTGATTTCCTTCTGATCGTGCCTTTTCCACTTAGTCTCCCCTCGTGCCGCGATCGAGGAAGACCAATCGGCTTAAGGTCAGGAACAAAGTCAACACAAAACTCAATTACCTCCTCATTTCCATAGCCCTTGGCGATGCTTCCTTCTGGCCTAGCACGGTTACGAACATATTTCTTTAATACTCCCATGAACCTCTCGAAGGGGAACATATTGTGTAGAAATACAGGACCGAGAATGAAAGTCTCTTCGACTAGGTGAACCAAGAGGTGCGTCATAATATTGAAGAAGGATGGCGGGAACACCAACTCGAAACTGACAAGACATTGGATCACATCGTTCTGTAACCGTGGTAGATCTTCTGGATTGATTACCTTCTGAGAGATTGCATTGAGGAATGCACATAGCTTCACAATGGCTACTCGAACATTTTCCGGCAGGAGCCCCCTCAAAGCAATCGGAAGCAATTGCGTCATAATCACGTGGCAGTCGTGAGACTTCAGGTTTTGGAACTTTTTCTCCGCCATGTTTATTATTCCCTTTATATTGGACGAGAATCCAGACGGGACCTTCATACTGCTCAGGCATTCAAAAAAGATGACCATCTCTTCTTTGGTCAGAGCGTAGCTGGCACGACCTTGAAACCATTCCGGATGCCGGTCATCAGGGTCTTTCAAACGTTGCTGGTCCTGCCGTGCTTCCTTTGTATCATTTGTCTTCCCATACACGCCCAAGAAGCTTAGGAGGTTCACGCAAATATTCTTCGTAACGTGCATCACGTCGATTGCAGAGCGGACTTCTAGGACTTTCCAATATTCTAGCTCCCAGAATATAGATTTCTTCTTCCACATGGCTGCGTGCCCGTCAGCTCCCTTCGGAACTGATTGTCCGCCAGGACCCTTTCCAAAGATGACTTTCAAATCCTTGACCATATCAAATACCTCAGCACCAGTGCGTTCCGCAGGCTTCGGCCGGTGATCTGCCTTGCCGTTGTAATGCTTGCCTTTCTTTCTTACTGGATGAATTTCCGGAAGAAATCGACGATGCCCAAGGTACACGTTCTTCTTACAATTTGGCAAATGTACACTTTCAGTCTCATGTAAGCAGTGCGTGCATGCATTGTATCCCTTATTTGACAGTCCCGAAAGGTTACTAAGAGCAGGCCAATCGTTGATGGTTACGAAAAGCAACGCTCGTAGGTTAAATTCCTCTTTTTTGTGCTCATCCCACACACGGACACCAGGTCTGCCCCACAGCTGTAAAAGTTCATCAACTAATGGCCTTAGGTACACATCGATGTCGTTGCCGGGTTGCTTCGGACCTTGGATGAGCACTGGCATCATAATGAACTTCCGCTTCATGCACAACCAAGGAGAAAGGTTGTAGATGCATAGAGTCACGGGCCAGGTGCTATGGCTGGAGCTCTGCTCGCCAAAAGGATTCATGCCATCTGTACTTAGACCAAATCTTATGTTCCTTGCGTCAGCTGCAAAATCTTTGAACTCTCTGTCGATCTTTCTCCATTGCGTTCCATCTGCGGTGTGTCTCAACTCCCCGTCCGACTTACGGTCCTCTTTGTGCCATCGCAACAACTTGGCATGCTCTTTGTTCCTGAACAAACGTTTCAACCGTGGTATTATAGGAGCATACCACATCACCTTGGCGGGAACCCTCTTCCTGGGTTTCCCGCCCTCAACATCGTCACCAGGGTCATCGCCTCTGATCTTATAACGCAATGCAGTGCATACCGGGCATTCATTCAAATTCTCGTATTCACCGCGGTAGAGGATGCAGTCGTTGATGCATGCATGTATCTTCAGAACCTCTAAACCTAGAGGGCAGACAACCTTCTTTGCTTCGTACGCACTGGCGGGCAACTCGTTATTCTTTGGAAACATATTCTTCAACATTTTCAGCAAGTTTTCAAATGCCGAGTCAGCTACACCTGCCTGTGCCTTCCATTTCAGCAAATCCAGTGTGCAGCCCAGCTTTTTCAGACCATCATCGCATCCAGGGTACAACGACTTTCTGTGATCCTCTAACATGCGATCCAAATTCTCCCTCTCCTTTTCAGTTTCGCAGCGTCTCCGTGCATCAGCAATGGTCCGACCAAGATCATCAACGGTCTCATCACGTGCCTCTTCTTCACCTTCACCTTCACCTTCCCCTTCACCTTCCCCTTCACCTTCAGCATCCTCCATGAAAGTATCACCGAAATGAGCAAGATAGCTTTCATCGATGAACTCATCCCCTTCTTCATCTTCTTCCATTATAACCCCTCTTTCTCCATGCTTGGTCCAACAATTATAGCTTGGCATGAAACCGTGCCGAAGCAGGTGCAGGTGAACTTCTCTTGAGGAAGAGTAACCCTTCTGATTCTTACAGTCAACACATGGACAGATAACAAAACCCTTCTGCTTGTTCGCATTAGCCACTACGAGGAAATCTTTCAACCCGTAGTGAACTCGCGGGAGAGTCGGTTACCGTACATCCATTGCCGATTCATCTGCATTATTATAATATAAAATATATAATTAACCATCATGCATTTGTTAAAGTAACTAGCTATAAACAATAGAAATTAAACAATGAACAACACACATGCATATTTTATCAATGACACACATGCATAAAAGGTTCAAGTTGCTAACCGCGATCGAGGAGGAACCTCAAGTGTGGCTCCAACACTTCATATCATGTTTGTTTCACGCTGTTGGGCATTTCATCAAACACCTTGTGTGCATAAGAGGAACCAAAAGCAAACCTACACCCCCTTGTGAAGAGAAGTGGCACCAAATGGCTAAGTGAGTGCGCTGAACTGGTATATATAGGGGAGGAGCTTTAGTCGCGGTTGGCCAGGCCAACCGCGACTAAAGGCCTTTGGGCACCTTTAGTCGCGGTTGGCCTGGCCAACCGCGACTAAAGCCCCTCACGTGCACCAGCTGGCCACCGAGCGCCCTGGCCCAAGCCTTTGG